>NW_024871356.1:892500-1037500 GCF_019054845.1 Dipodomys spectabilis | reverse complement strand
TTTCTCATTGAACATTGTTACCCACTTCAGTTTTTTTCTCCCTTTGTCCCTTCCACCCACTGCCCCTCTCCCACCATTACATTGTAAAGTTAATTTCCACCATAGTGTCCTGTGAGTATCATTGTTGCAATGGTTCACCTTTTGTACTTCTTTCAGCAATTTGGTATTTCCCTTCCCTTTCCCCAATCAAATAAATGCACATACTGGATGCAGGGTACCAGAATCAAAGACAGGAATTGCCATGGATAAAACATAGGAAAAGAAAAATGACATAAAGTAAGAAGAAAGAACTAGCTGCGGTACATTGGCTACATCAAGCTTGACAATTAAACAAAAGAAGACCTGCTGTTTCTATGTCTTGGTGTTCATTTCAATTAGCATCATTTTGTATGGTCATATATATGTTGATAACTCCTGAGCTATTATGATCCACTTTCAGGAGTAACAGGCTAATGCTAATCATTGCAAATGAGGGAAATCATAGAGCTCATGTTGCTTTTGGCCTGGCTTGCTTCACTTAATATGATTTTTTCCCAAGTCTTTCCATTTTCTTACAAAAGGGACTCTCTCATTCTTTCTGATAGAAGCATAAAATTCCATTGTGTAAATATACCACATTTTCTTGATTCATTCATCTATTGATTCATCTATTGAGTCAAATGTGTTGGATCTGTATCTTAGCTAAGGTAAACAATGATGAAATGAACATAGTTGTGCTGGTAGCTTATTGTGCCTTAGTTTGAGATCATTTGGATAAATGCTGAGGAGTAGGATTGTTGGATCTGTAGTAGGAAGACCCCTACTCAGGCAGGCCAGATCACCTATTCGTCCAGAGTGACAGAGCCCACAGCAACAAAGTTGTTAACAAAGAAGTGACTTTATTAAGAAGGCTCCTACGCTGACTGGTCAGGGCCGCAGCCCAGGCTTGGGAGCTGGTACTGTGACCCCTAGGGGCCCATGTACTTTGTTTTTTAAAGGCAAAATTCAGGAGGCCAAACCTGGTCATGCAGGTAACCAATGAGATTGACACACATACAAAAGATTGCACAGTCATACTAGATCACATGGAGGTGGCCAATGAGGTTACAGTTTGTCACATAATGGCTATTTAAACCCGCCTATAACTTTTAGTTTAAATGACTCACTAATTCAGTGGGTAAGGTGAAGTATGCGCAAAAGGCGGAGTTTACGGTAAGAATACACAAAGGAGGAGTTTAGTGGAGTTTACCATAAGCACGTGAAAAAAGTGCAGTTTACGGTAAGTTCGGTAAGCTCGAGATGTTGCCAGTAGGAGCCAGTTTACAATCTATCTGTTTTATTGGTCAGTCTGTAACAGAACAATCAAGGTGACTTAGGTTGTTAAGGGGAGGGGACATAGGGCAATTCTGTCCATTCCAGGAACTGGGCTGGTTGGAACCAAGTTCTAGTAAACCTTGATTAAAGGTTTTTCTTCTTCTAAAATTCCTAAAACAAAGGCGAAGCCATGAAAGAAACTGTACCAGCTCAAGTCTCCTCTCAGGACCTACTTCACGTCTTAGGGGAGTTCTATGTTTAGTCTTTTGAGGAACCTCCATTCTGCCTTCCGGAGTGGTTGAACCAGCTTACATTCCTACCATCAGTTTAGTGTGTTTCCATTTAGCCACATCCACACCCACATCTGTTATTATTTGCTCTCTTGATAATGGCCATTCTAACTGGGGTAAGGGGCATCAAAATGTGGTTTGGGTTTTGATTTGCATTTCTTTTATGACAAGTGATGCTGAGCATCCCCCTTCTCTTTCTGAGAGGCCACACTACTACAGTTTTGTAGTGTCTCAGCAGAGGCATAGAAAATTATAATATTGTGTGCTTTTGGTTGTACATTCACTTCACTTGGCGCTTCCAATGACTCTTAAACTTATAGTAAAGGTTTATACTATTTCCCTTACTGAAAAAAAAAAAAAACACTGATTTCAAAAAACATAGGAAAAAAACCCTTTGTCAGTGGTCCCAGTGAATACTAAGGAAGATTCTTTACTGGGAAATTTTATTTGGTTGCTCGTTTGTTACATCACTTAAACACATGTTGAATTTGGGGTTTCCCCACCAAATCTTCAACAAACCAGAAACTATGTTGCCTCATTGGATTTTGCTACAAAAGTTACAAAATATTTTGACATATATTTGATTTGGTGTTTTGGGTTTTTTTCTTTTACTTTTGGAGGGCTAGTGGGCCAGTACTCAGGCTTGAACTGAGGGTCTGGAGCTCTTGCTTAGGTTATTTTACTCAATGCTGTCACTGTGCCACTCAAACCACATCTGCACTTCTGGTTTTATGCTACTTAATTGAATATAAGAATCTTGAGGATTTATTAGCTTGGGTTGGCATTAAACTGTGATCCTCAGATCCTACCCTCCTGAGCATCTAAGATTACAAGAATGAGCCAGAACCTGGATATATTGTGCTCCCTATGAAACCTAAACAATGGCACACAATTCTGAAGCATGTGTTTATGGTTATGTATTTCAAAATTAGTTAGAAAAATATAGACCTTTATGTGTATGTGTGAATGTCCTGAGGGAAATGAGGATGTATCTGCTGATTTTGAGGAAAGATTTAACCTAGAGCATTTAACAGACTGAGCTACACTCTACAGAATGCTTGAGACTAAAAGTGAGGTAAATGATGTCATCATTCCGTTCATCTACATCCCTTACTAACATATGCATATACTGTGGTGTTGTCATGAGTATTTTGTGTATGAGAGTCAGTACTGAGGCTTGAATTCAGGACCTAGATACTGTCCCTTAGCATTTCTTGTGATTCTAATACTCTACTTTTTGAAGCACAGCTCAGCTTTCTTCATTTACTCTTTAATTGGAGATAGAAGTCTTTTTTGCTCAGTTGTCTTTGAACTGAGTTTCTCATATCTCAGGGTCTTGAGTAGCTAGTTTTATAGACCTGAGCTTCCAGTGTTTAGCTTTTCATTATTACTTTCACAAGCTACATGCTCAAACACATTCCTTGCATTCAAAAATTTCACTGTTCAGGCTGACTCACAAGTTGTGAGGAAACATGGTGGAGTGGATAAGTTACCAAATGGGCTTTTAGCCGCATTAACATCATTCTTGTCAGTAACTTTCCTTTAAGTGAGTAAGTACATATTTCCACTTTCACTCTGACATTTTAACTGGAACTCATGAAATGTTTTTGATATACCTTTTAAATGTTATCTCCCAAACAGGAGATATTATTTGAATGTTTTTGATAATATTTCAGATGAGGGTGGTCTTGTGTGTCTGGATGTCTGTGGACAGAGGCCATCCAGCTGGGATTCAGGCACAGAGCTGACGCTTCCTGTCTGCTGGTTGCAGAGAGGAAGGTTTTCTTCCTGGCCAGGCTTTGAATTGAGATCCTTTCATCTTAAACTTCTAAGTAGCTAGGATAACAAGCATGAACCACCACCAACTGGCTTGTTTTAGAAGCATTAATTGTGTTTCATTCATTGCTTTTTTCCTGGAAGGTTGATCTAGAGAGGCTGCTTGTACCTCATGATAAGGTGATTTGAATAATACCCTTTGCCTCTGGCATTTCTGAAACCCATTTCCTCAGTCAAATGAATTTGTTGTAAAGCCAATAGCAGTTTCCTTCTTAGGTGTTAGGTAGCTTATTTAAATCTCTTATACTTTCATTTGGTAAAGCAATCAGGACGTTTCTGTAAAACCCTACTTCTTGAGAGTATTATAGTTAGAAGGTATAATGTGCACACTTTCATATAGTCTTGCCTTTTATAAACATATGTTACAAGATTGGGTGGAAGAATGACTATTGAATTAACTTGATAACCACTGTAGAATTTTTAAGCCTTAATGCTTATTAACTCAAAGGAGGATTAAAAACATTCAGAATAGTAGAAGGTGGCTATTACTCATTTGATGTATGTGGAAAGATGATCAGAAT
The DNA here is from genome assembly GCF_019054845.1 of Dipodomys spectabilis. Taxonomy (NCBI): domain Eukaryota; kingdom Metazoa; phylum Chordata; class Mammalia; order Rodentia; family Heteromyidae; genus Dipodomys; species Dipodomys spectabilis. Next base: position 1,033,560 of record NW_024871356.1, on the reverse strand, counting down.
TCTGATTAATAAAATATATCTTCAGATTTCCAGTGGTAGAATGCTATGCTAACTAGGAGGAGACAGTAGTGATGCCAAGGCTTTGACAGCTGGTAATGCAGCAAAATATCAGGGGCGAGCATTTGCTAAGGATAAAATTTCCAAGGCTCATACAAAATATATTGAATTAGAATGCTAAGTGATGAATGACAGCACCAAATTTTATTTGTTGGCTTCTTTGTTTTGGAAGTCCTGTGATTTGGACCTAGGGCCTGGGTGCTGTCCTTTCGTTTTTTCCTGAAGGCAAGTGCTCTACCAGTTGAACCACAGCTTCATGTCCATATTTCTGGTAGTTAATTGGAAATCAGTCTTACCAAACTTCTTCCTTGCACTTGCTTCAAACCTGATCCTCAGATATCAGCCAACTGAGTAACTAGGATTCCAGTTGTGAGTCACCAGAGCCCAGCTAGAATCACATTTTAAAAGTATTCTTTACTGAATCAGATGTGTCTGACTACTATTGTAGCACTTTGGTTCCAGTGGGTTGTTAGATTTAAACTAAAATCAGAACTTTTCTACTTGTAACCGGCAGCATGCAATATCTATCTAATTTATACCTATCTTCATTTTGGATCTTTTTCTTCTTTGTACCTTTCCATTCTTACTTCACAAGCAAGCATGTCAGTGCTGTTTTCCTTTTCTGAACCAAATCAGCTCCATTCCCATCAATGGGCGATGTATTTGCTGTCCTTACTGTCTGGAGTACCTGCTCCTAGATAATTGCCTGGATATTGGCTCTCATATCAACATCCCCAATATGAAGTTGTTGCCACAAAATCACCAATTTCATGTCTCTGATTTATGGAAATTATCATTATGATTTCTGGTTTTCTTTACCTCATGAAATTGCTGAGGAGAGAGCCACATTCACTTCTGTTTCTCCAACACCTGTAATAGTGCCTAGTCCTTAGTGCTCAGGGGCCTTACATGGAGATCAGCCTTCCCCAGCTCAATTTATCCTAGCTTCTGGTCAGGACAGCTGTTCAAGCTGAAGTTTAGTTGCTAGTATTAATTCTGTCTAATTCTTTGTGCCTTGTGCTGTTGTTAAGCCCACTTTAGAGCAAAATCAGTGCCTGAGACCTATTTGCTGTTATGGCAAAGATGACTATGACATCGTAGAAGTTATGGCCATTGTATTGTGAAGCTGTGTGAGGACACCAACCCTCACACAATTTCCCCAAGATATGTGTCTCCTTTGCCCAGGAGTGCATTCAACAATTCAACAACCAAACTATCACCCAGTTCCTGATAAACTCAGAGTATGTTTCCATTTCCTTTAAAAAAATTTCAAGACATGCCTTTGATAATTTGTCAATGAATTACTGAAACAGAGTATATAATTTTATGTATTTGTAAGTCTTTGACCATCTCTCTTGAGCCCTTGCCATATTTCTATGTGTTTGCATCTTGGGAAGGGAAATAAGGTTTAATTCAGTATGGTCAGAGACTACAGTTTGGAACCTTTTGGAGGGAATGCCAACTTTCCATCTGATGTTCTACAAATTGCCATGTTGATACAGGTACTGAGTAGACTGTCATAAGATAAGAGGCTTTTCCTGATTTCTACTGACTTTCCTCTGGGGTCAGGGGGTGTGATCCCACTGCCTATGTGTTTATTTGCTACACTGGAGGGACCAGACCTCCTCTGAAAATCTACGACTTGGTTGTAAGAGATACTAAATCTCAGAACCCAGCTTCCCACATCACTAGGATTACAGGACTGAGTCTCACGGACTCAACTTTTTTATACATGCTATAGTCAGTTTCATTACATTTACTTTCATTTCATTCACATCATAGACAGATATATACAAATATATGTATATTTTTATTCATCTATTTATAATCAGTGTTATATCTAGAAGCACAAATATATTCTTATAATTATAATCAAATTATATTACTACTTTCCCCAATAATATTTACACTAATATTTTGTGCAAAAAACTCTTCTAAAATTTAAATGCCATTTTAGTTGGAAAAATAATATTCAGTCTTATATATTATGTAATATACTATATATAACATCAAGAATATAACATGTATTTACATATAACTGATTTAAATGTGGAGTATTTTTTCTTGCTGATTTTGTATTTGTTCATCTATATAAACCTTCTTTTTCCTATTGATTATGACTTTTGCTTTCCAGCATACATATTTTCTATATATTTTCTCAAATATTTTCAACCCTAAGTAGACTGTTTTATAATATTGGAGCCAAATTTTTCTTCCATATTTGTCCAAAGCCCAATGAAGTTGTATTCAAATTCGTACTCACTGTTGGAAGAGAGCCCACATACCACTATATGTATTGTGGCATTTGTCCCATTTGACAGGATAGCTTTATAGGACATCTGATATGCTATGTACTAGACCTTTTATAGCCACCTTATGACCTCATGCAGGCCTGGCCTGGCTTCCTTGCCACTCCCTGTGCATTTAACATTTCCCATTATATCCAGTAGGCTCTCTAATACAGCCCCCTGTCTTTCTGTGTTCCCCTCCCAGAACACATATGCACAATGTTTCAGATTGTAGGATTAAAAAGAAATATATTTAGGATTCATGAATTTTAGAATATGTCAAAAATATTATTTTAATAAAGTTAAAAAAATAAATAGGATGAACCTTTTATAACAATCAGGACATAAAGAAAAATAAAGATTGTCTCAGGAAAAGGAGAAGGAACCAGAAATTCTCCCTCAGAGTCCACAAAGAGATCTTCTTCCTCATTAAAGACAGGATCTTCTTCCTGAGTCCAGGTAGGGGCAGATTCTAATTTCTCAATTGGAAATTGAATCCCCTGCAAGAGGTCAGATTGGTCTGGGTATTGTGAGGAAAGATTCCCTTTCCTCAACTGAATCTAGATTTTGGACCTCACTCATTGGTTTTCCTGAACATAGACTGGGGTCATTTTCCATTAGCACACATTTACCCTGCACACTAAGACGTGTTTTTTTCACTGGCTTGGTGGCGATCTAGTTGGATTGTGTACATCAATTGAAGATATTCTGGATCGTCTTCATCCTTGGTGTTATGTGCAGGTACGCCTGCATCACATGTGGGGTTCAGAATCAGTGGGATGTCCACAGGACTCAAAACCTACTTGGGCCTTTCTTCAAATTGAAAAAAAAAACCTCCATGTTCACATGCTTTCTGGAGATCTTCCAATCTCCATCAGTAACCATAGACGACATCACTTCTTTATCTGGAGTTCTGCAGGAGCTGCTTTACAGTGATGCAAACCTGAGAATGGAAATAGGTACAGAAATCTTAGAGTAGACCCTAGAAGTTAAGGTGTGACTAAACTTCTGAGGATCTAATGGAAGAAGCTGTAGAATTTGAGTTTGGACTGAACACTGATTAGAATGCAGGGTGTTTCTAATGAGTGACTACTTCCAAGTTCTTTCAAAAGGAGAACAGATTATACCTGGCATAGAATATCCATAAAAGGACATTTTGCCAAACTAAGGAGTACTAAGGTCTCATGACCAGTTGGGCCCATCCCTAGAGACCCAGGTTCCATCCCTCCTCACGAGCCCTGAGGCATCTAAACAAGTTCTTCCTCTTTTGCTTGGTCTCATGGGTCATGGGTTCCTCCAGCTGGTCCAGAAGAATATGTAAACAGAAGAGCAGGTCTGAAGAGACCATGTTGATCTTGACATTCTGTGTAAGTTCTTTTAGGGTGTCATGGTTCTTAGGCACATAGAAATCATCAGGGTAGAAGTCCATCCACATAGGGAGGATAGAACAAACAATGCGGTGGGAAGATTGGTGACAAGGAAAATGAAAGCCCACCCTCTCCATCCTGAACCTTGTACTATAGCCTCTTTCTGGCAGGACTTGCATGTTGGGAAGTGCGAAGAGACTCCTGCAAGCAGGATGCTCCTCACAACCCACTTCTAGAAATTTCTCAAATATAATCTTAAAAATTTCTCCCTGTGATAGGAAGAGAAAGTTGTTTCCCCAATGGATCTGACTTGTTATATACAGCTCTCCCTGGCATCCATGAAAGTCCAAAACCACAACCACATCCAGAACTGTGTAATCTGCTATCCGCTGACGTGCCAAACCTCAACCCTCTGATGAAAATAACAACTGGTGTGCAAAGAAGAAAATTGACTTTGATTCAGAAACGTCAAAGGTACCAAGTTTCAAAGGACAAAATTTCTCTTTGAGCCAATGTCCACTTACTTTTTCACTTGCTCATCTTCCTCCCAGTTACGGTAGAAGGATCTGTACCAATGGGAGAAGGAAGTTAACTCTTTGCTTCTCCTTTTCTGAACAGGACACACATGGGACTGTCTAAGTCACAAATGGTAAACATGACAGACAAAAAGTGAAGGTATGTCTATACAATTTCATGGAAATACTGTGAGTATGCTTATATACATCTTTCCAAATAACTGCAGAATGGCTCATGCCTCTAACCTTAGTAATCAGGAGGGTGAGATCTGAGGATCAGATTGAACTCAGTTTGAACCCAATCTAGTTTATAAAATCTAAAGACACGTATCTTCATTTAACCAGCCAAAGGCCAGAACTGGAGTTGGGGCTCAATTGGTAGAGTGCTACGAAGGTTACAGCACTCAGGCCCCAAATTCAAGTTCAAGTTGCATCCTTTCTTCTGTATATTCCTTCAAGGCCTCCAAGATAGTGATTTCCTAGGTGAGGGTGGATGTGGGATGAGACTGGCTCATTCCTTTAATCCTATTCTTTCAGCAAGAAAATCGTTAAGGCTCCACTAGCTTATGAGGCAAATGAAATGTTCTGGCAGCCCACTCCTAAGGAATTAGTCGAAGAATGCTCTTCTTTGTCTCAAGCCAAGCTCCTTTGATAAGACCCCAGTGAAACAGTCTCAGAGAGGTACCAATTATTCCAATATTCTGGAGGGGGTCTCATCAGTCTTGGGTTTGAAGGAGGAAATCTCACTTTTTTTTGTCAGTCGTGGGGCTTGAACTCTGGGTTTGGATGTTATCCCTCAGCCTTCAACTCAATGTGAGCATTCTACCAGTTGAGCCACAGCACCACTTCCGGTTTTCTAGTGGTTTATTGGAGATAAGAGTCTCATGGACTTTCCTGTCCAGGCTGGCTTTGAACTTTGATCCTCAGATCTCAGCATCCTGAGTAGCTAGGATTACAGGTGTGGGCAACTGGCACCCAGCTTAGGAGCACTCACCTTTTAAACAGAATATCCAGCAACTGCTCTATTGTCCCCACTTTCTATAGTGGTGGAGGAAGTTTCCAACATAGAAGAGATCACCTTTCTGGTAGGCAGGGACCAGGTCCATTACCAGAATTTCCAGCAAACCTGAGTCCAGGCACCATATATTATAAGGCATATTCAGGGTTTGGGCTGACTCATTGTCACACTGAGGTGGTAAAAAAGAATGGACCTTTGAAACATGGAAATGGGAGTACACTTAAATTGAGTAATTGTAATAGAGTGGATTGAAAACTACACAGTAAATATTTTCTCAGTCTACCCATATAAAAGCACACAAGAAGAAGGTTAACCTTGCCTGAGTTGCCTTGTGTTTCCCTTGGTTTCTTCTTATAACAAGGCCTGAGACATTGGTTTCGTGGTTTAGCACTGATCCAATGTCTGCAGCATCGAGTGAGGCACTCACACCACTCATGCCTGAGACCTGAATCTCTTGAACTTTGAAAACAACACAGGAGCATCTTTCTTGTTCCTGAGCCACAGGCCAAGTGAGCTGGCTTGAGTTGACTTTTAGTTACAGTTGCTTGGCTCTCAGAGTTCCATATTCTATTCAATTATGAGGGAGGTAGTGTCATCTCTCAGAGCCTAATCATCTAAGCTACTTGCTCACATAAGACCATCCCAAAGACAAACTGTAGGCGGAAATCTCCCTCCCACATCACTCTATACACATGTGGATATTGTCAAATCCCAACATCCTCAGCTAGGCCTAGATAAAGGCATGGTCTCAGCCTCAAAGAGCCCTTCCTTGCTCAGCCTTATTTGTCACTATTCTTCTCATCCTGCATAATCATTTTGCCTCTCAGGGCCCTCTCAGCCTGCCATGTGCTTCTTGCATGTATTTTTGACAACCACTTCCTAGGACATTGTTAGGTTTTTTATTTCCTAATCTTCTGTTTGCTCTTGAAGGCTCTGTGTGCTGTCACCTGGAAAAAAGGTAAGTACCTAGAGGTGGGAAAATAAAAAAGTATTGAAAAACAAACATTATACATTTAGTCAAACATTTTGTATGACAGAAGAGCATTTTTGAAACTTTTATTATATTTTATGAACGAGGGGAAGGGGAGAAGGGAAGAGGTGCTGCGTTGTCTTCTCATAATTCAATGGTTATTATTTTAAAATACTATATTTGAAGGAACGTAATATTTAAAGAACTGTACTCCTGTTCTTTTTATAAGCTAGTCGTTTATAAAGCATTCCTCACTAAAGTCTTGTCATTGTGTCCCATGAACTATCCTCCTCCTTCAAAATAATCAAGTAAAACCCTTCACAAATAAGTGGGATGTTGTCCAATATCTGAATAAGAATTTAAGAGACAACATTGCCTGCCATTTTGTGCGTGTACATGTGTGTGTGTGGGGGGGGGGTGAACGTGTGTCTGTGCATAAAGGTATTTTAGGATTTGAACAAGGACTATATGACAATCCCGAGGATCTTTCCCTTCAATGTAGTGCTCTACCAATTGTGCCAAAGTTCCACTGCAAGTTTTTTGTAGTGAGCTGGAGAGGAGAGAGCCTCCAAAACCTGGTGATAAAACATTGTTACTAGAGGTAGTGGGGTTGCATGTTTCAGTCCAGCTTCACAACACTCAATATCATAAAACAACAACAGCAAAACCCAATATCAAAATACAATAATAAGATGTAATTAGAATAAAATTTAGTGATATAGTCTCCTAGCATAACTTTCATGAAACCTTGGTTGTAATGATTTAACAACACAAAACCAAATAAATTAGATAATTTCAGTAGATTCTACAAATTTTTTAATTCCATCTTAATAAGAGGGAACAAGAAAACATTCATACTCATAAGGAGAATGTAAAAATGATAAAAGATGGCAGATTATGAAATAGGAACTTCTACACTGCAGGAAAATTATTGTCATGGTTAATATATGGTGGTACTGTTATGGTGAATATATGGTAATGTTCTTCAGAACAGCAATAGATAAATATATATTTACTGCTCATAGTTTAACTTGTCTATCTCTATCAACTTCCCGTCTTCAAGTGCATATCAATGCATTCATGTTTATGGTATATTCCAAAAAATAACTATCAGAGCCAGGAGAGACCAAAATATATTAGCTTCAAAGTGTTAGGAGATAAACTTGATAATTATATTGACTATTTTATATATTAAACATGTAGTCTGTTATCATTGTATCTCTAATTATGTACAAACACTATTTCAAAGTGAAACGAAATACAACAAGGTTTTGAAGGCATATGCCTGTAAAGCTAGCTATTTAGGGCATCACTTCAAGACCAGTGCAGTTTTACCTGCAATGCTCCACAACCCCTGGCTCTGTGTGATGGAATAAGTCTACCATCCCAGGTCCATGGGGAGCTTAGAGCAGGAGGATTTCAATTCCTTGCCATACTGGGCAAGAACTTCCACATGGCTCCATCTCAACCAAAGAAGGTTCAACACTCACCCACCTAAGTGAAAATAAAAATACGAGCATTGTAGTATAAGAAACAAACAATATTAAAACATGCCAATACAAACCATCATGAACAACATGCACCTAGTGTTTGTTTCTCATACCTGTAATCTTAACTATAGCTAGGATTATATATGTGAGCCAGAGGCACTAGGCAGTTCATTATTTTAAAAATTACTATTTGAGTGTCTGCTTTGACTCCGAGGTCTTTGGTCCATTTGGAGTTGATTCTCGTGCAGGGATCTAGCTTTAGACTTCTACAAGTAGATAACCAATTTTGCCAGCACCATTTACTGAAAAGGCTGTCTTTCTTCCATTCTATTTTTGTAGCCTTATTATAGAAAATTAGATGGCTATAGGTCTGTAGGTTCATTTCTGGGATATCAATTCTATTCCATTAGAACTGAGGTCTGTTCTTGTGCCAGAACAAAGCTGTTTTGATTACTATGGCTTTGTAGTAGAGTTTGAAATTTGGTATTGATATTCCTCTAGCACCGTTCATTCTATTAAGGATCATTTTTGCTATTCAGTGTCTTATTGTTCCATATGAATTTTTGGACTTCTTCTTCTATTCCCTTGAAGAATAAGTTTGGAATATTGATAGTTATCGCATTGAATTTGTAGATAGCCTTGGGAAGTATTGATATTTTCACGATGTTGAACCTTCTACTCCAGGATCATGGGAAGTTTTGCCACTTTCTAAGTTCTGTTTTGATTTCCTTTTTCAGGTTTTTAAAGTTTTCATCATTGAGGTCCTTCACTTTGTTGGTTAATTCCTAGGTATATTGTTTTCGTTGGGATGTTATGAATAGAGTTGCTTTCCTGATTTCAGTCATGCTTTTCTCATTGTTGGCATACAGAAAAGCCATTGAATTTGAGGGTTAGTTTTATACCCTGCCACTTTGCCAAAGTTTTGAATCAGCTGAGTAATTTTGGATTGGAGTCTGTGAATAGGAGAAACTATAGGTCTCCTTGGCACAGGCCGAAATTTTCTTAATAGAGACCCAGAAACACAACAAATCAAAGAAAGGTTGGACAAATGGGTTGCATAAAATTGCAGAGATTCTGCATGGCCAAGAGCATAGCTAGCAAGATTAACAGAAAGCACATGGATTGGGAGAAGATCTTCACTAGCCATACAATGGACAAGGGTCTCATATCTAAAATATACCTGGAACTCAAAAAATTAAATCCCCCAACAACAAGTTCTCAAAGAAAAAACTGTCCAATAAATAAGTGGGCTAAAGACTTAAAGAGAAATTTCTCTGAAGAGGAAAGAAGGATGGCCAATAGACACGTGAAGCAATGCTCAACCTCCCTAGCCATAACAGAAATGCAAATCAAAACAACATTGAGATAATACCTCACCCCAGTGAAAATGGCTATAATCAAGAACTCTACTAACAACAGATGCTGGAGGGGATGTGGACAGAAGGGAATCTTACTGCATTGTTGGTGGGAGGGTAAATTTGTTAAACTACTATGGAAAGCAGTATGGAGGTTCCTCAAAAGATTCCACATAGAGCTCCCCTATGACCAAGCATTCCCACTTTTGGACATTTACCCAAATGATAACAAACAAGACCACATTATAGCTACCATCACGACTATGTGTATTGCAGTCTTATTTACCATAGCTAAGGGATGGAACCAACCCAGATGCCCCTCAGTATTTGAATGGATCAAGAAATTGTGGTATATATACACAATGGAATTCTATGCCTCCACCAGAAGGGATGATATTTCCCCATTTGTTAGGAAATGGAAAGCCTTGGAAAAAAATTATATTAAGTGAAGTAAGCCAGGCCCAAAGAAACATAAGTTCCATGATTTCCCTTATTTGCTATAACTGGTATATGTCTGAGACAAGCAGAAATGATTAGATAAGTTGATATTAGGTGAAATATACCCCAAGATAAGGATTCATGTGCTTTTTTTTCCCTTGCGATAGTTTGTAACATATTTCTAAGATTATTTCTTTGTTGCTTTTTATGTCCTTCCTCCACGGTATAACCTTTGCTTACACTTTATTTGATGTTTGTATAATTTCTGGGGGGAAGGGAAAAATAATTGTTAAATAAGGTACAGGTGGACCCATTACAACAATGAGATTGATGTACAAGACATTTTGTCAAAAAACGAATTTTACAACTTTAACCAGGGGTGGTGGGGAGTGGGGAGTGGGAAGTGGGGATGTGTGGGGTGGGAGATAAGAAGTGATGGGAATGGGAAACAAAGAAGGGGCAACAATGCTTGATAAGATCTATTACCTTACCAATGTAATTGTCACCCCTCTGTACGGTATTTTCACAATAACAGCAACAACAACAACAACAACAACAATAATAATAATAAAAGATGATTTGAAGCCAGGTACCAGTGGCTCATGTTTGTAATCCCAGTTACTCATGAGGCTTAGATGTAAGGATCGTAGTTCAAGAAGTGGCTCCCTGGCTCAATTCTTAGAGTGCTGACTAACTTGAGTACAGAGTCTCAGGGACAGTGTCCAGGCCCTGAATTCAAGCACCACAACTGACATAAATAAACATTTAAATGTCTGAATTGCTTGTGAATTAAAATGACAGCGGTGGTATAACATTAAACAGTCTACCACAGATATCATTTTATTTGTGGTTAGAAAAAGTAGCAACACTTGAATAAAGAATTTTTTTTCATAAACTAGGGCTGATTGGTCTTTAATTAAAGGAAATTGCTGGACTCATACATAGTATTTTTTGGTTGCTTTTTGTTCTGTTTTTATAACAGGATGAGAAACCTTATTTCCGCCAATGGTCATTCGGATATGTCTAACATCATTCACAGGCCATGCAAAATTAACAAAGAAGACAGGACACAGTCAACTGGCAATAAATTTTCTTTTCTTTATGCCATGTTCCAAATGATTTGTTTAGCTTATATGTCTCTATGGCCAACTCCTGCAATCCTCAAAATACAAGCATGTTCCACCAATTCAGATTTGAGCCAGGCGATATGTAGTATTAGTGCCAATAGTTGAGGAAAATTGTAACACAACCAGGGAAGAAAGAAACCAACACGTTTGTAGCTGGACACTGGAGACTCAGGCCTATAACCCTATCTACTCAGGAGGCTGATGATCAGAGTTCAAAACCAGCTGGAGTGAGAAAATTTGTGACTCTTCTCTCCAATTAACTACTAAACAGCCATAAAGGAAGCTGGGGCTTCAGAGATAGAGTAGCCTTGATTACAAACAGTCGGGGGCAGCACCTAGTGCTGAGCTGAAGGTCAGGCACAAACACAAAAAATCAACAACAACAAAAAACAGAAACTAGGAGAAAGCTCAGGAAAGGATGGCATTGTCTACAAGACAAATGTACACATTACATGAATTGTGAAATTGTAACCTCACTGTACACTCCTTAGTAACAATTACATTTAAAAAATCTGACAAATCCCGAAGCCATGGGTACTTATGATGTGTATCTACTTCCCAGAATTACAAAGTCCCATCATCTGAGCTGGTAGCACAAGGGTTGTAGGCCAGGGTAATGAGAAAATATGAAGCTAGAGATCCTTTCAGATTATCCCACCCACTCTTCTATTACTTTAAGCAAAAAACAAAACAAAGGAAAGCAAACAAAACAGACTTTATGGTTAATTAAGCTGCTATTAAAGATTCCAGGCAGAATTATACTGTTAAACAATGAGTTAGTACATATGTTTTGTCGATACTAAACTTACATGTGTCACAAAAATATCCATGGATTTATAACTAGAAATTCTGAAGTGTTAAGTATATTAATTAGGTGAGTTTCATAAGATAGTCAATGAATAGAACACCACACGGAATTCAGTCTGGTAAAGTAGTTTATTTACTGAACTGTTGCCCATGCCATACATGGTTGAAAGGAGCTAACTCCTCAGGGAAAAGTTGCTGTTTGCTGAAAGGCCTCAACTCTACCCAGAACCTAGCCTCATCACAGCATCTCCAAACTAGAGGAAACAGCCATCTCCCTCTTTTGAGATACTCAAAACAGATCTCCCTCCCATTGAACTAACTGGGAGGGGATCATAAAATCCTGGGTAAAGCAGAGAATTTTCTGCCTGCTCAAACAAATTGACTTAAGAAACCATCTAAGCCACAGGAAAATCAAACACCACAAGCATACCAGAGACTCCAACAAGAGACTAGTTACGTACACAAGGGAGATACAGGATATTCCCATTCCCCCCCAAAAAATCAAAGAGCATTTTTTGTACCTTTAATTTAAAAAATTCTATTTTTTTTAAATTTTTAATATTAAAAATTTTTGTTTTCTATTAACTTCTTTTCTTCCTCTTATAACATTTATTTTAGGGGTATATGTGTGTGTACTTGTTTTTCTTTATAAAAATTTGTTTTTGTTTAGGTCTACTGAATTTTGACCCTTGTTTTCTTTCCTTCTCATTCTTTTCACTTTTTCTTCTCTTTCATTCTTCTTTCCATGACTTAATTGCTGTTCTGCTCATCTTCAGATAAACCCATAGTAGATTATTAGAACTTAACTCCCTTTTGTGTATACATTTAATCCAGAAATTTATTACTCAATTTAAAACCTCTTAGACTTAAATTCCTTAATAGGAGTACTAACACTTTATACCTATATAATATTTCAAGCATTTTTATTTTTGAGTTTTACAGGTCTCCTTTCTATCCCTCCCCTTCTCTTATCCTATCCAAAGTCTTCTCTGAATATTACATTTTCATTTTGCATGATTTGTAAATGTTGCACTTTTTAATTTTTAATTTTTATTTTTCTATTTTTTCTTGTCTTTTTTCTTTCTCTTTCTTCTTTTCCTCTCTCTCTCTCTATTATCATTCTATTGAACCTATTTCCCGCTTTGAGTCTAGGACTTAGTTAAGTTAACTCTCCCTCAGATTTTCCACATCCCTCTATTCTTATTTTTAACCACATTTCTCCCTAAACCTAATAATTTCTGTTTGCCAAATTCTTCTTTGCTGTTCGTAGCCCATTAATACATAGTTGATTGATGTTGAACAGCTATATCTCTTTAGCTAGGTTGTATCTGTAGACTTTTGACTGTGCAACTACAGGCTTTGGTTGATGCTTGCCTTAAAATAGTGTGCTAGCACAAAACTGGTTTTACTTTCATCCTAAATGGGCAGAGTAAGCCGGAAAAACACAAGAAAAATGGCAAGTCCGGTTATCTCAACTCCCTCTCATAATAATCAGGGGACAGAACAGATAGTGAATAATCCATTGGAGAGTTCCCAAAAAGCTCAACAAACACTACTGGTAAACGTGATAAATGAAAAGATTGAAAACCTGCAAAGGACTCTGTATGAGCATGATAGGGAGAGAGGAGGTCAAACAAAGGTCAATGCAGGAATATCATGAGCATGAGGAAGCTACTCAAAGATTGATAAAGTAGTGGTATGAGCAGGCTGAGAACATTCAAAGAGAAAGTCAGGAATGGCATGAGTAGGCTGAGAATACTCAAAGAGAACTACAGGAATTGCGTGAACATGAAGAGGCTAATCAAAGAATAATGCAGAAATTGAGAGAGCAGGAAGAGAATACACAAAAATCACTAAAGGCATTCATAGAATCCATAAACAGAGAGCTGAAAGAAGTCAGGGAGACCACAAAGGGAACGCTGAATGGAACCAAACAGAAGAAATGGGAGTTCAAAGAAACCATAACCAATCAACTAAGTGATTTGTGAAAAAACACTGAACACCAAGTTAAGGAGGTAAAGAAGTTCATACAAGATCTAAAACAAAGCTCCAACATAAAATTTGAAGCCATCAAAGCTGAACAACTCGAAGGAAAAGAAAAAACAAAGTATAAAGTCTTGATCATAGGGTTAGACTATGCAGAAGATCAAATTTCGGGGATTGAACACAGCCTAGATATTGTAGAGAAAGAACATACAACAATCCAAGAAATATTATAGATCTATTCAACACTTGGAAGACACCATCAGAAGGCCTAATCTGAGGCTAATGGATATAGAGGAGCACCTAAAGGCAGAAGTTAATGGTCTAGCAAATTTGTTTCACAAGATCCTAGCAGAGAACTTCCCAAACATGCAAAAAGATAAGCCTATTCATATACAAGAAGCTTTTAGACCTCCAAATAGACCAGACAAGAATAGCACATCCCACCATCACATTATAATCCACACAGGATCAATTCAGACCAGGGAAAACATCCTTAAATCTGTCAAGAAGAAAAGATCCATAGCCTTTAAGCAAAACCAAATAGAATCACCTCAGATGTCTCAGCGGTGACAATGAAAACCACAAGAACCTGGAATGAGGTATGCAGTCCCTAAGGACAACCAACAATCAAACATGAATTCTGTACCCTGCTAAACTCTCCTCCATAACGAAGGTGAAATAAAAAACTTCCATAGCAAAGAAAAATTGAAACATATCTCCACCAAACCAGCCCTACAAAAATTCTTAAATGAATTAAAATACAAAAAAAAAAACATGGAAAGTATCAACAAAACAAAGAGTTGGTTCTTCGAATAAATTAACAAAATTGACAGACCCTTAGCAAATCCTTATCAGAAAAAGAAGAGAACACACCCAAATAAATAAACTCAGAGATGAGAATGGAAACATCACCAGAGAAACAACCAAGATGCAGAACATTATAAGGGAATACTTCTCAAAACTTTATCTTAATAATTTTGAGAACTTGACAGAAATGGGCCTTTTCCTAGCAAATATCGAAATGCCAAAATTAAACCAAGATGAGTTAAACCATTTTAACAGGCCCATATCAAGAATTGAAATAGAAACAGCAATAAGAGATCTCCCACCTAAGAAAAGCCCAGGACCAGATGTTTTACAGTGGAATTCTACAAGGCCTTCAAAGCAGAGGTCACACCCATACTCCTCCAACTTTTCAATGAAATTAAAAGAGAAAGTTCACTACCGAACTCATTCTATGAAGACATCATATCCCTCATCCCAAAACCAGGCAGGGACTCATCAAAGAAAGAGAACTATAGACCCATTTTTTTTTATGAACATTGATGCAAAACTTCTCAACAAAATTTTGTCCAATCGACTTCAACAATTCATCCAAAAAATCATACACCAAGATCAAACTGGATTCATTTCAGCGATGCAAACTGGTTCAATATACACAAAGGAATTAATATAATTCATCACATCAACAGGAGCAAGGATAAGAACCCCATGGTTATCTCAATACTGCAGAAAAAGCACTTGACAAGATCCAACACTCCTTTATGATGAAGGTTCTGGAAAAATTAGTAATCCATGTGACATTCCTCAATACACTAAAGGCTATATATAACAAACCTACAGCGAACATTATACTTAATGGTGAAAAACTAAAGCCATTGCCTCTTAACTCAGGAAGGAGACAAGGATATCCACTCTCTCCACTTCTCTTCAATCTAGTATTGGAATGCCTATCTACAGCAATAAGAAGAGATGCAAACATAAATGGGATCCGAGTAGGGAAAGAAGAAGTAAAACTCTTTCACTTTGCAGATGACAGGATCTTGTATTTAAAGAATCCCATAGACTCCACTCCCAATTACTCAAGCTGATTCAAACTTTGTCAAAGTAGTAGGGTATAAAATTAACGCGCAAAAACCAATGGCTTCTCTACATGCCAAAAATGAGATAAGTGTAGCTGAAATTAGGAAAGCAACTCCATTCAGAATAGCCCCACAAAAAATAAAATACCTAAGAAGTAACTTAACCATAGAAGTGAAGGACCTCTATGATGAAAAGTTTAAAAACCTGAGAAAGGAAATCAAAACAAAACTTAGAAAGTGGCAAAAACTCTCATGCTCCTGGATTGAAAGGATTAGCATGGTGAAAATGACAAAAGTGCCAAAGGCTATCTACAAATTCTATGCGATACCTATCAATATTCCAACATTATTCTTCAAGGAAATAGAAGAGTCAATCCAAAAATCCATAATAAAAGACCCTGAATAGCAAAAACGACCCTAAACAGAAAGATCAGTGCTGGCAGAATAGCAATACCAAATTTCAAACTCGACTATAAAGCCATAATAATCAAAACAGCTTGGTACGGGTACAGGAACCGACCTCAGAGCCAATGGACTAGTAAGGCAAGCAACTCCCAAATTATTCATTGAAGAGATGAGTTGAAATTAATCATTTTACACACTAATACTCTTTCCTCAACAAAACCAGAGGATTTAAAATAACTAATATTTTTATGTTAATGTGCACAAATGTGCACGAATTTTCTAGAAATAAAATGATCACTTATGAAACCTTACTGGTACGTCAAAAATGCTTTCCAATTAGAGGATTAATCTTCACACTTTTCACACAATGTGAATCTCCCTTGTAACAGAACCCCAAGCGAGACTAAGGCAGCTAATAGCTATCTAATTTTTGTTGTCTTTTTGCAATACTGCTTTCTTATCATATTGATTAGTATAAATTCTATGACCAGTATAAAATCACATTTGTTATAGAAGTTACTAGGTGGGACATTCATGGATGAGGTGGTGTGGTGTTTCTGATAGAGCCCTGTCTGGTTCATAGAAGGAGTTGGTACTGGCAGAGCATCTGTGGTGGAGTAGGGCAAGGCTTTGAGGGTGAAAGCGTCTATGTAGGGATTTGAGACAGCAGGAAGGGGACAGGAAGGACTAGATTGTTAGGGGCAGGGTCACTTGTGGAGTAGGTGGGCCTTTAGGATGGAGGCTGGCAGATGGATGGGTTTTCTGTGGAGGAAAGTGGGGTCACTAGGGAGGAAGCTCTTTGGGGCAAAGCTTTGAGAAGGAAGAACAAGGCTACAAGGGAGGAGGTTACTTAGAGGAGAGTTTCTGGTGGAGTACTGTGAGCCCTTTTGGGATATGTAGGGTGGGGTTTCCCATGAGGCAGGGAAGGGCATGGAGACAAGAGGCTGACAGAATGTGGGGTTTCTGGTGCCAGAATGTGGAGCTATGAGGGAGGAGATTTTCAGGGTCTGGTTTGAGAGGGCAGAGCAGTGCTAGGAAGAAGTAGGCTAGTAAGGGAAGGGGATTCTGGTGGAGAATGGCAGTCCTTTGGGAAGTGTGTGAGGGTGGAGGTAGGGTGTCTGGCAGAACAGGAAGTAGTCATAATGTATGGAGGAGTTTTTCAGGACCAAGGCTTTGTGAGAGCAGGGATAGTATCCAGTGGACTAGACTAGTTAGGATGGACTTTCTGGTGTAGCCAGTCACCACTTTGAAAAGACGAGTAAGTTTGGGTGGGGATTTCACTGTTGCAAGGCAAGAAAAGGACTTTGGACAGGATTTCCAGTAGGGCAAGGCAACCTTCATAAAGGGACTTCAGTGGGACAGGGATTAACAGTTGAGCTTGGTGAGGCTTCCAGATGGAGGCCAACTGTTGCATTGGTTTACAGTGGAGCAATGTGGGTGTTGAGAGATGAGATAGTGTGATGGGCATTTTCTAGTGAGGGTTTTCTAGAGCAGGTCAGGGCTTGGAGCCATGGGGCTAATTGGAGGAGGGCTTTGAGAAGGAGTGGAAGGTCTACAAAGATGTAGGATAATTATGGGCAGGGTATCTGGTGGAGTAGGCTGTGGATCTGAGGGAGGATGCAATAGGGGGCGGGATTATCTGGGGAGCAATACAGGTCATTGAGAGAGTAGATATGGAAGGTGGAGAGGTTTGTGGTGAAGCAGGGCTGGCTTTCCAGGTAGGAGATGGGCTGTGTGAGAAGCTTCTAGCCAAGCAAGGGGGGCGGCTTCAAGAACAGTTATAGGGAGGTGGAGGGTTTTTGGTGTAGCATGATGGGCTTTGTGGGAAGAGGTAGTTTCAAGGCCGAGTTTGAGAGGTTAGGCCACTTAGAAGTAGACTAGTTATGGGCAGAGTTTCTGATGAAACCAGGAGCGGCTCGAGGGAGAACTCTGGTTGGGGGTGGGGTAGGGAAGGCAAGAGCTTGGAGGTACTAGGATAGGGGAGCAATGGGACTATGAGTGACTAGAGTAGTTAGGAGTGGGGTATCTGGTGGATGAAGTGAGGATTTGAGGGATGAGCCTGATGTAGGCAGGGTGCTTGGTGCAGCAATTCGGGACATAGGAGGAGATATGGATGTGGCCTGGTTTCTGGTGGTGCAGAGCAGGGATTCCAGGAAGGGGTGTAGAAAAAAGCTTTCCCTATAGCAGAGTAGGGCTTTCAGGAAGGAGTTTGGCTGCAATCAGGCCTTTGAAAGTTTATAGCAGGACTACTAGGGGATAGGTTAGTTAAGGATGGGATTTTAAGGAAGAGGCTGACTAGAAGTGGGTTTCCAGTGGATCCAGTCAATTTTTAAGGGAAGGGGGAATAGGAAAGGGGCAAGAGAGTGAAGAGTGGGGCTACAAAAAGTAAACATTTACTCTTAATAGGATCACCATTTTCTGTCAGTGTAGAATTATATTCCTTTTATGTATGCGAGAGATATTCGAGAAAGTAACCAGGCAATAATTCCTTCCTAGTGAAATTTTTCTTTATTCCAGTTCAGTGAAAATAAAATCACATCAGGTTCAGAGGCACAAAGTAGACTAAGACACTGGAAGCACTGGACTTGGTTCCCAAGCACAAACTTTAAGGACCACAAACAAAAATTTTAAAATGAATCACTTGGTCATAATGGACACTCTATTGTCTTAAAACTGTGAATGAATAGAACTTTTACTCTGATCATTTTAGAAATTCTAAAACTAAGTAAGTAGTAATGTTTTAACTTTATATAATATTGGCAAGTATACTAAAAATAATGGGAAAATATAAATTTGTATGCAGAATGTTTGTTCTCCATAATCAATTTTAATGTAAAAGAATTTAAAACTAGAAAACTACCATATAGTGAGATTGCAGTATGGTTTTCTTTCCATCATCAAAATGGTGACTTAAGCAATGTGTCTTTATCATTGGTTACATCTATGTTAAAACATATCTAAGAATGTGAAGCACTACTATACAGACCCTGAAGAAACTCAGGATCTATGAAATGATGTTGGAATAAAATTAATGACTAATTACAGTAGGAATTGATCTTCACTAGGCCCATAAATATTGTCCAGAAGAAAAGTCTACATTGAAAAATAAACAAAACAATGAAAAGGAATCAGGCAGGCAAACCTTGAGGTGAACATTATCCAATGAACAACATCTATTGGGGCATGATCACAAGCTTCTTTTACCTGTTACAGTTACTGATGTATGTTTTTTCCCTAATGCCAAATAACAAAGACATGAAAATGCAGTAATCATTTTCAAAGCATTAGAGTTTACAGGAAGAATTCAATGAATGTATTGCTAGAAAGTAAAGATAGATGTCTGAGATAAAGATTGAAGAAAATATCCCCAGTTTCTGGCCCTTCGAGTTGAGAGGGGTACAAGTCAAAGCACAAGGAGAATAGACAGAAGTACATTAGTGCATTCCAGTAGTTCCCAAGATGCAATGATGAATGAAACAGCGGAGAAAATCAACATGACCATCACTGGACTTAGCACTGGAGAGAAGAGAGAAGAACAGTGAAAATCCAAGGACAATTACAAAGGATGCCCTTGCATATTTGGCAGTAGAGTGCATGTCATTGTGGTCTAAAATATGTGGAGATATTATGGGAAACTACTTTGCTCAAATGGTGCCATGAGAAGTGATTTACAGGACATTGAATAATCATAAAGGTCTTGCTACAGTAGTGCAGAGTTAAACCTTGGTAAATTCTATTTTGAAACACCTAACACAATACAAAAGGAAGATGATTCAAATTATATATAAATGACTTGACTGCAACAATAGACTTCAAAAAAATCAAATCATATAATGTGGATGCAAAAGGGAAACATTATTAAGGTACTCTGTAAACAACACACATTTTAGGTGAATAGTCCTGATTATAAAATATTTGTTTTCCTTACAGATTTTGGATGCACACAAACAACAACAGCAAAAAAAAATCACACTTGGCAATAGAGGTGGATGCCAGTATCTCATCTCATGAGGCTGATATTGGAAGATCATGATTCACAGATGGCTGGGGTAGCAATCCACGAGACATTTATGTTCAAATGTTCAAGCAAACACAGAGTGAAAGCTTGGTTCAAATATTACAGATTCAGTCAGCCATACACACAAACACACACACACACACACACACACACACACACACACACGGAATGAGAGAGGAAGAGGGAGAGAAGAAAAGGAATGTTAAGTGCTTAAAAAGTGAACCTATCTGCAGGACTATCCTAAGCATATTTTAATTAATAAAAATGAGGGAAACCATAGAGCCTATGTTTCTTAGAGTTTGGCTTCCTACACATAATATGATTTTTTCCAAGGCTTTCCATTTTTTTAAGAAAGGGGCTGTGTCATTCTTTCTGATAGAAGCATGAAATTCCATTGTGGATATATAACACATTTTCTTTTGTTTTTTGAGGGTGAAGGGTCCGGTCGTGGGGCGTGAACTTTGGGCCAGGGTGCTGTCCCTCAGCTCTTCAGCTAAAGGGCTAGCGCTCTATCACTTGAGCCACAGCACCACTTCCGGCTTTTTTCTTTTTGCTTATGTGGTGCTGAGGAATCGAACCCAGGGCGTCATGCATGCAAGGCAAACACTCTACCACTGAGACACCCTCCCAGCCCCACATTTACTTGATACATTCATCTATTGAGGGGCATCTGGATTGGTTCCATATCTTAGCTATGGTTGTAATGCTGCAAAAAACATAGTTGTGCTTGTAGTTTTAGTGTGTTTTAGCTTGAGATCATTTAGACAAATGCCCAGGAGTGGGATTGCTGGCTCCAGAGTTATGTACATTTGAAATGAACTAATTGAAATGAACTCCAAGACATGGAAACAACAAGTCTTTTTTTGCAGATGTCAACCTTGATGCCGGTAAAGTAGTGTATCTAGATCTTATTTTATTTCATTTGTCTTTTGCCATTGGCTTATCCCTGGTAATTTCTGTCTTGATTCTGGTACCTTCCATCTTGTATATACATTATCTGATTTGGAGAAGGAAAGGGAAATAACATAATAATAAAAGAAGTACCAAGAGTGACCCATTGCAACAATGATATTCACAAGACACTATATTGGCCATGAACTTAACAACTTTGGGATCAGAGGAGGTGGGGTGGTCAAAGGGATAGGACGACAGTAGTGTGGATAACTATTCAACAAGTATATACCTTACTCATGTAACTGTAACCACTCTGTACATTACCTTTAAATTAAATAAAAATTTTACACGTGAGTCTACCCTAGAAAAAATATCCTTTTCAAAATATTACGTCTGTAACAGAACTTGTGAGGGATTCTAGAGTCAAGCTGTTAGCGCTTGGAAAGGGATAGATTGACAAGCCATCTCAAACAGCAATCAAAAGGCTGAGAGCTGTGCTCTGGAAAGGTCAAACAGTCAAGGGAAGACAGGGGTATGATTTATTACCTCAAGAGTATTTATGTTAAAACTGTTGGACACTAAAAGTTTAAGAATTTGGAGACAAGATGGATGTCTGTGCTATGGTTGTAATGACTATTGCTCCCTTCTGCTCCCTAACAATAAGGGAGTCAATGATCAATATGTATACAAACAATAACACATGTTAATAGTTGTAACCACAAGCTAGATTGATGCCTTAGTTTGTGGACATACCTGTAGCCTCTCACCTTCCACCACTCTAGTAGAATGAATATAAAGCATGTTAAGCAGGATTTGGGGATCCAGAATCTAGCAATGAGGCTTTGGGTCCTCTGGTGTCTTCTTTCTTATCACTTCCTGTGATTTCTCAGTTCTTTGGCCAGGTATCCCACCATCTTTGCTGTTCCATGGTTGAGGTTAGTGACAGTACAGATATTCTGAACACTTCAAAACAAACTATGGAAAAACACTTCCTCAGAGAAGAATCACAAACTTATAGGAGCACCTGGAAAGATACCATACATCAGCAGTCATCCTGTGATCCTCTAGCAATAAAGTATAATTCAGGGGTATTTTTACTTGTAATAATATAAGAGATGGACAATTGTCCTTTTTGTACATTTGTTATTTGGTATTGCATAAATTTTCAGGAATTAATATACATTGTGAAATAATGTTATTTATTTCATAGGTCACAAACTTTGTCACTGGAGTGATGACCCTGTCTTATCTCAGTTGCTTGATTCAGACTTAGATTAGTGTGAATTGTCTAATTATGAACATTTCTTCATGAAACTCAACAGCACAGAATGAAGTGTGAGGGTCAGGCCATTCCATACTTCTAAGGATTTCACATATATTAGAGTACTATATACCTACACTGCTCAGCACTCATGGCACATTGGTGTGTTATAATTGTCTTCAGATCAGAAATATGCTAGAGCTTAATCTAAAATGATGGGGTGTACATTTTCAATGCAAGTGTGATGATCACCCACTGCAATTATTCTCAGTGGAGAATCTTTCCTATGCATTTAACTGACTTAGCTTCTACTCTGTGTTTTACCATTTTAAGGGACAGTCACACTGTGTCTAGCTACAATACTGCAGCAACCTTAGCTGCCCTTGAATTTTACCTCCAATATTGATACCAAGGTCAACTCCACAACTCTAATCACATAGTGGACACCTAACCTTTTCAAGCTTGGTTAAAAATTCAGCTATCATTGCTCATTGCCAGTGTTAAAGATCTTACTCTTTTAGATTTATTGTGTATATTCTTGTATTTCCAACACTGCCTTAGATGTTGGTTTTTGAAGTAGAACTTTTGTTTGCTTTTGATTTATGGAGGTGCTAGTGATGCCAGTTGAACTGCATCTAATATAATGAAAGTAATTTTGACATATGAATTTAATTTTGGCAATTGAAGAAGTGAATACACATCACTCACAAAAGTTTCTTTATATGTACTGGTATTGCTTTATTGTGAACTTCCTAAAAGCCTGTCATGGGAGCACATATCCCAAATCCCATCATATCTGTCACTGAGACAAGGCTTGAAAGGTCCAGACCACTTGACACTTCATAGTGAGAACCTTTCTCCAAGAAGGGGGAGAGAGTAGCAAAAAGAGCAAATGAATCTTCCAACTGTTTTGTTACATGTTCTTTATACTTAGCCATTGAAAACACCATAATAGTAATTTTTATGACTTCTTACCTACTCTTTTCCTCTTCTGAACTGTTTTATTTATGGATCTCTAAGAAATCACATAAAAATCATATAAAAATCTATATAAATCATATAAGAAAGCATAAACAATATTTGTTAAGGTTATATAACCTAAAATGAATAATTTCAGGAAATTGTTAAGCACATAAAATGTAATGCATACCTAAAATTTTCTCTTTATTGAAAACTTCAGCACTTGTAGTTTATTTATTCTGATAACAAAGATTATAAACTAAGTTACAATAGTATTCCAAATGGAACACATAATTAGAAACATGAAGAGTAGCACTAAAGAATGCTACTGCTACCACTAATAGAGTAAGAATGAAATTTAGATAAAACTACTCCAGAGTAAAAGCCACAGAATAGCTCCAACATTACTGACTTTTTTTTTGTAAAGACAAATTTTCACAGATATTAATATCAATTGGGTATATATTTCTTAAGGCCTTCAGGAAGGATGTTGTGACCATGTTGATGGAAGCAGATTTCTCTGGGACCTACTACACAATGTGCAGACACCATTCCAAACACTGCACCTGCATTAGGGTAACTTTAGTGCTCTTGACAGTTCTTCAAGTTAGGAAATTAATTAAGTAATTTATTAAAAACAGAAGTAGGCAACAAGACCAAACAAATTTCCCAAGTACCTAATACTGATCAGTTGTAGACCCATAATTCAAATCCCGGTTTCCACCAAGCATATCTGAGAATATTCTGTAAGTGTCACATTCATTACCTTTCAAGACCTATGAAGCAGATGAGCCCACATTATCTTCCTAATTATGGTTATAAAGGCAATAACATTGCTACAAAATATATATATGTATATTTTTAAAATGTGTGGGTAATGACACTTTATGTGATCTTTATACCAAATAACGATCAGTTTAACGTCTAAAGAAATACCTGAATGAACATCATTCAGCTTCCACTGTTTAGCATTCCTGGAGTGATTACTTAAGGAGAACAAATTCATGTAAAAGACACCTGTGCTAATGAGCACAGGCTTTTTATCATTAAGTACCTAGAATACACAGGGAATAGTTTGTTATGGATATATAATCCAAAAGGAATAATTTTTGTGACTAATTACTTTCTTGTTGTACCAAAGAAAATCTATTTCCTATTCTAAAACATATATAAATTTAATGGATATTCGTGCTATCAGTATAAATTATCCATGAATAATATATGTAATGTATTATATTATATAACATATAAATGATATATTTATAATATATGTATAATTACTGATATTCTATAACTACTATAAATAATATATGTATAAAACTGATTTTAGTATTATACTGTGAAGGATACAAAGAATGACAACTTTATTTAAATAAATATATTTGTATGCTTTAGTCACATAATTTTTTGTGTGCCAGTACTGAGGCTTGAACTATGTTCTGGATGTTGTCCCTGAGCCATTTCACTCAGACTGGCTTCATATAGCTATCTTCAGATTTCAGCCCCTAAGTAGCTGGGATTCCAGACATGAGTCATATTATTTTTTTTAATTCCATCCTTGGTATGTTCTTATGTAATTATTTTTGAATGTTCAATTATATTATGATATGATATTTCATTTCTAAACCAATTCAGAATAAATAACTAGTTATTGGGTAAAACTATATGTTGCAATAAAAATTGTAAAGACCCTACTTTACTATCAATTTTCAAAGATATTGCTAGTTTAATTACTGGACAGACAAGTAGAAAAATTAAATTAAGTGTTCATAATATATGCAATATATTACATAACATGTAAACGATATATTCATAATATATGCATAATTAGGGATATTCTATAATTACTATAAATAATATATGTATAAATCTGGTTTTAATATTATACTGTGAAGGATAGACGGAATGACAATATCCTTATCTTAACTTTCTCATTTTCAATGGTAGACAAAACATGCTATAAAAATATATCTTCAAGAAAGCACATGTACAATCTTCATCGCTATAAACATCTTCTTAGATTGGATACACTTATCCACTAGAGTCAGCTTACCACTGCAAATACTTTCTGGATAAAGTTGCTTGTCCTCATCCTCATCAACCTTTCAGCAACTTCAGTGCAGGACATTTTCTCCTGCCTAGCCTGTCGATGATATCATCCTTTGTTATTTCCCAGCAAAGAAATTGTGGCTAGCAGGCTTGAACATTGGTACATTCAGAAGTTCTTTGGCTGTGAAATTTTGCTTTCCTTTCTTGGCAAGTGAGCTGGAATAATGAAAAACATTTAAGGCAATTTGTTTTACGGTAAATGAAAACATACTGATTTGAAAATACTACAAATATTCATTCTTTAAATTTATTTTTAATTCAAATATAATAGGGGTGGTTTTAGTAGTGCATGCCTTTAAATCTAGCTATTTAGATGTCTGAAAACAGAGGATCATAGTTTCAAGCTAGAACAGGTAAATAGACCATGAGTCACTTATCTTCAACTAAGAACCAAAAAGGTAAAAGTGGAGCTGTGGTTCAAATGGAAAAGAAAAATAAAAGAATCTAGGCCCCAAATTTAAGTCATAGTACTAGCACACATATACCATATCTATATATCTATATATCTATATATAGATATATATATATGGTTCCTAAAGTAATCGAAACCTGGTCATAGATTAAATATGAGGTGTGCAAAAGTATGTAAGTCTGAAATGACTCTGAGGTATTTTGATAATCAAATATTAATGAAGGATTGTAGATTTGTAGATAAAGATCAAAGCTCACTTTGGGATTTTTCTGAGTTTGTTTAAATCAGTAGCTAGGAGTTTTCAGTAGACAGGATGCTATTAAGGACTTAAATTAAAGAAAGAACAGAGCTGGAGGAAAAAACAAATTATTACATATACTCAGTGGTAACAACCATGAGAAGGAATATTATGGAACTAAACCCTGGGATACAAATATGTAAAACATGACAAATGAAGAAAAACAGTAATAAGTAAGTAATGCAGACTTATATGGATAGGTATTTTTAATGTTTAAGGCCTATGAAGTGATTGTGCGAAGACCTAAAATTTAAGAAATTGGTAAGGTTAACTATACCTTGGGCCAACCATAGCTGATAATTTAAGTAAAACGGGGCCAGAATAGTGTGTCTTGATTTACCAAAGTGAAAACAGGCCAATATTTGGAAAGCCAATTTTTGGACATGTGGTTGGAGTGATAATTACTGCAGTTTGTTCAAGTGTTAGTAGAAGGGTACAGTTTTAGCACAATGATAGAAATCTTTCAGGGATCTGGCAGATATTTAATCTGTCTTCAATTTTCCTTTTTTACTGAGAACCAAAATATCATTACTGGAAGCCAGTCCCAAATTTTGCCTTTGGCAAGTTATCAGATATTCAGCCTATTACATGCCCAAATAATAGAGAATGGGAACAGGTCTACATTGAGCACTCACAGTAGACAAGTTTCTGGAATTTCTCAGGAAGATCCTTCTGCCATTTGGGATGGATAAGGCTGGATAACATACAAAATAGACATCATAGATTGAAAGTAATCTGCTAAGTTGACACTTGAGATATTGGATGTTTTAACTGCATTGTATCGATTTTTATGAATCAGTTAATCAGATTCTTTATACCATATGATGTTACTAGACTATGAAATGCATGCTTATTGCATTTCCTTTGTATGTGTTGAAATTTGGTATAAAATGTTAGTCTTTTTTTTTTATATGGATTACTCCTAGTTCTCAAGAGTGGGGAAATGCCCTGGAATTCTGTAACTTGAAGTCATATGTGGCCATGTGTCATAGCCTATTTTCCTTGTACAGACTTGGTAATAAATTATATGTAATTTATTATTTTATTTTTATTTATATTCTATTGCAGCACCTGGCTATGTGTAATTTAAACTGTAGTTTTCTTCAAGTATTTTATTCTACAGTGAAGTTTTTTCTTACAAGCTTTCTAATAAATATGTTATCTATTCAATTTTGAAAAGTACTGCTTTACCTCCCACTTATTTGTGGCATTTCTGAAATCTAAGTTCCTCTGTGTGTCAGGGTGGATGCAATAGTCTGTAGCAAGTATTGTTGAATACATAACATCTGGCTACTTAGAGAACAAAGGAAGTGAAGGGACACGAGCCAGATAAAGAACTTCCAGGACAATTCAAGGGCACCTCATCTACTCTCTGTGTAGGTGGATAGGGAACATAGAAATTCTTTCACTTGAAAGTGATTGAGTGTGTGTGCACATAGGTGTTCACTTATTTATCTGTTGCTATAGTTTTACACATTCGCTATTATAAAACAATACTTCATATATGTATACACACACACACACACACACACACACACACACACACACACACACACACACACATATATATATATATGTATGTACGTATGTATATACTGATCACAGTTTCCAAAATGCAGAGAACCACATCCATGGGCATCGCTTTCCTATGTTGCTCTTTGGGTAATAAGAATGAAACCTGGTATTGTCCTGTGGTAGAGAAATTACTCAGAGATTCAAGTATTTTTCTTTCAATATGTTGCTTGTTCCTAACTCTAAATTTAGGAAGTCTGGTAATACTATATTGTATATTATAATATATATTATATATAATAGCTGACAGAATTATATATTCATAAGGAAAAATACAACAAACGTATCAATGTCCATACTTTCCTAGCCATGATTAGGTTCAGTAGAGTTAGGTGCATTACATCTCAACAGGAAAATCTACTGAAGTTCTGATGACCTTGAGCTACATAAGGAGAATTCCTGTAAAAGGAGGTTCTCCTCAATTATGAGAAAAGATGTTTGGAAGTTTTTTTGTTTGTTTGTTTGTTTTTATTTTGGCCGCTCAAAGGGCCTGAACTCTGGGCCTGGGCAATGTCCTTCACCACTTCTGCTCAAGGATAGTGCTCTACCAAATGAGCCATAACAAGATTTCTGGCTTTTCTGCTTATGTGGTGCTGAAGATTCGAACCCAGGGCCTCAAGCATGCAAGGCAAGCACTGTACCACTGAGCCACCTTCCCAGCCCAAGTTTGGAAGTTTTTGAGAAGAGGAATTTGGAATTTGCTTTGTATCCTTGATTAGTAATGAATAAGCAACATTTTACTCCAAATTTTGTCTCCTTTTATGTTCTATAAACAGTTACACATGATCATCATACCATGTCATATCTTTAAGTCCTTCTTTTATTCTTTTATCATTATTGTTTTGTTGTTGTTGTTTGGCTGGTCCTGAAGTTTGAACTCAGGTCCTAAGCAGTGTCACTGAGCTCAAGGCTAGTACTCTGACACTTGCGCCACAGCACTACTTTTGGTTTTTTCTGCCTTGGCTTGCTTTGAAGCATAATACTCATATCTCAGTCTCCTGGGTGGCTAGGATTACAGGTGTGAGCCACCAGTGCCTAGCAAGTCCCTCTCTTTTAGATATTATTCTAAAAGCCTCCTATCCAAGGTCGCTCTTAAGGTAGTAAATGC
This sequence comes from Dipodomys spectabilis, assembly GCF_019054845.1. NCBI lineage: Eukaryota > Metazoa > Chordata > Mammalia > Rodentia > Heteromyidae > Dipodomys > Dipodomys spectabilis. The sequence goes on along the minus strand of NW_024871356.1, from coordinate 1,005,243 downwards.
ACCTATGCATATAGTTCCAATAGTTCTTTCAAACCTTCAACTCCTGTTATAGCTATGGTGTGTCTTTTCCATTGTATCCTGAACCAACTTCACTGTTCTCTTCATAATCCATGTTTCTAGATGTGTTACTAATAATTACCTAAATTTTGTGGCTATAAACCCTAAATCACTCAACTATTAATTTCATTTAAATTTTTTTCAATTTGATTGTTCTTCAGTACAAATCTGAGCATATACTCACCTCTTGCATCTACCTCTTGGCATGAGCAGAGCCTGGGACTATTCAATCTCAAATGCAAGAGGTTAGCAAGAGAATAGCTTATAGTATTCGTGCCTAAGAGTCAGGACATGTAGTTGAGTGCCTGAAAGAAGCAATGCATTCCTGGCAAGGGAAGGGGTGATAGAGACAACAGCCTAGAGAGCAAACTGACAGTCACAACATTTAATAACTGTCCTTTGGAGAAACTGACCTCTGCAAAGTGGCAGTGAAATAACTCACTTAGTGAGTTTTCATATATGAAGGAAGTTGTCATGTTTCACTACACAACTTAATTGTAGTCAAAGAGAGGGTAATACTTTTGTGTCCTCCTTGGCCCAGTCTCACTTAATCTCCATATTAATCTTTGCTCATAGTCTATTCCTACCAGAAGGTCCCTGATGAAGAGGGAAGTGTGAAAGTGTGATCTCTTGGCTTCTGACTGGCCCTGTGGGAACTGAGGCCACTTTTTAGTTTTGAACCTGTTCCTTCTGACATTGGGAAAGCTCATTCTTTGAATTGTGCCCTAGTACCAAACCTTTTGAGAGAAAGTCAAGGAATGAGAGATTCTGCCTGAGGGAGTGAGTTTCTCCAATTCCAAAGAGGTCAATTAATATCTGATTCTAAGGTCCAGGTGGAAGTTTTTCACCAGATCCTCGAAGCTGCAGTGGATGTTAGCTCAGACTCCAGGCCATCCTCATATTTCTCCAGCCTTTCTCATGAACCAAAAGGTTACAGGAGTTGAGTTCAGAAACAAGGAGAAATGAGAGTATCAGAAGAATTATTGGCAGGGGGATGAATTAGAAACGTTGGGGGAAAGAAGGGCTCAGAAAATCTAGGGTCACTCACATCATTTGGGAATTACATCATAAGATTAGGGGAAAAAAAGTAATAAATTACTACCTAAATTATTAACTCGACTACTCTACATTACAACTGTTGAGTCAAAAGGTAGCTGTCCTAATTCTATTTTGATGAGAAAAACGGAGCACATTCTTTCCTCACAAAGTTCTACAGAGTATCTTCATCCATACCCCAGGTTGTTCTTACTCTCTACATCTGTTACTTTCCTTTGCTGGATTCAGTCAATGACACTTGAAAGTGTTATCATCTTCAGACATGTAATTACAATTTCTTCTAATCCATTTGTTATCAAATAAAACATATTATTTGCAAGTATCTGTCTATGGTAAATTTTCTTCCATGGCATATTTATTTGATGATATTAAGTATTATTTTAATAGTTTCATTTTTAAAACTTGAGGAAAATGTTTTGTTAATATTAGCACTAATTATTTGCACATTTCTTTTGTATTTTTCCTTGTCTGTGTATTTGTTATTAAGCTTCTAACATTGTCTTTTCCCCCATGTGTTGCCTTCTTAAAATTGCAATTTATAAACTATATATCATGGTCCTGTATGTGTGAATTAATATATTTAATTTTTGATCTAATATCCACATATTATACGGTATCTTCAACCTATTGTAACTGCTCTGAAAATAAATAGGGAGGTCCCTCATTAAAGCAAAAACACAATGCCAAGAAAATGCCAATGAAATTAAGATTAGGTATATATCCATAAATATTTACCAATGATACAGTAGAAACATTCACTTCTCTAATATACCAGAACATATTTAAGCTATGAATAGCACATTTTCTTTATTCCCTCTTTCTGGTGCATCTAGGTTGGTTACACAGCTTGGTTGGTATGAATATTGCTGCCATGGGCATGAATGTTCATGTTAATTTATATTACTTCAATATGTATCTAGTTGCGGTAAAGGTCATCAACATAAGTGTCTTTTTGGTATTGTGTAAACTTCCATTATGATTTCCCTATGGGTTGCACTCGTTTACAATGCCACAAAACCAAATGCAGTTTCTGATTTATTTCAACCTTTCCATAAGTTTATTTATCTGAGTGGTGATAGATATTCTGGTGTTTAACATGAGATTTCAATGACTTTCCTCTTTATTTTCCTATGTGTTTCCTATGTGGATACGACTCTCAAACATTTCATTTATTCATTAAACACTTACATTTGTACTTCCTTCCTGATAAGTGTCTTTTCTTTTGTTTTGGTATTTGATCAATTTTTAAATTTTATAATATTTGATTTTTTCCCATTCCAAATACTCACTTTAGTAAAAGGATTTTTTTTTCATTACAATGGTGCACAATTAACTAAAAATAACTGATTGTACATTTATACCACTGGATGTTTTTGTTTGTATTTACAGCCAAGAAATTATTCCAATAAAGATGCTGAACTTCTTTCACTAGATATACTGAAAGGATAGTATCTTATATTGGGCTAAACTAATTTCAGAATTAACAGTCACAGGCTGGGCCACAACAGTCTGAGCTAAGTAAAACCACTAACACAGCACAAACTCCACTTAAAGAGAGCAAAGGGCTTTATACAAGTTAGAAGAAATGCAAGACGTTCATGAAGCAAATGTTGAAGTTCATAAGCAGACCTTAGGAATCTGAATATCAAGAAGATCAACGAATAAAAGTATTTAGAAGGACTTTAGAACTCAAAATTGGGGAGGGGGCAAAACCACAAGATACCAAAACTCAAAGCTGAAGGGAAGGAGTGTGTTTTACCCCAAACCTCAGCTGTGACTGACTCTCTCACGCCACACACACACACACACACACACACACACACACACACACACACACACACACACACCTAGTGAGAGGCCTTACCCAAAGTACAGACATTCTGGACTTAGACTCCATTTTGAAGGCCTTTACCGAAAGTATCCATTGTGAAGTCCTTTAATGAAAGCACCCATTGTAAATAAAGACTTTTACTGAAAGTTAGAACTCAGGTTCCTGGAAAAACTGTGAAATGTCACAATAATGTTCTGCCCATAACTTCCCTAGCAATAGCCATCAGTGGATGACAGGAAAATACATAAAGCTACAGATGATTCTTAAGATAGTTTACAGATTGCTGCTTACTGCTTAGCCTGTGCACACTAGCCAATACGAATGTTACAAGATTCAGTCACTAAATGTCAACTAATCATGTAATTGCCAAGGTAGGAACTCCCTTACCTCAACCATATACTGTATAAAAACCCTGTTAACTGAAGGGTTGGGACTCTCAACTCTGACCCACTGCGATGGTGACGGTTGTGAGTCCAGGCTCGAGCTTGCAATAAATGACGCTTGTGTGCTCGCATCGGAACTGGCTCCTAGGTGGACTTTGGAGAACCTTATCTCAGCATAAGACTAGTGTACACAAAGAACCCCAGGGGCAGCTATATCTGGGACAATGACACATTTTTCCTCTTCCTTTTAGATAATCAAATGTGATGTTGCAGTGGGCTCCACAGCTGCCCGTCATCTGAGCAGGAGGAAGGAAAAGATGCCTTAGCCTGCAGGATGGCCTTGTGTACCCCTGGCTTTCTGTGTAAGAATGCAGTTCATGGTCCCCTAAGCAGGGGTGGCCAAGCTGAAATGGGGGTTAGTTTTGACTGGAGGATGGCACCCTGTGAGCCCTGCATGTGTGGTGAAGCAGCATGGAAAGTCCTGTGAGCATCTCCCGGAAGGCCTCTCAGTTGCTTGGAGAAGTTGACTCCTGTAGTTGGACATGGCAGGAGGAGAGCAGGAATCCAGAAGATGGGAGAGGCACAGGAACAAATGCGCCTGTCCATCGAGACTCCTCAGCCATGCTAAGGAAGTTCACAACCCACACGTGGTGGCCACTCTGCAGGTCTCCAGAGTATCTACTTGTCTGGGGAGCAGTGCATGGTACTGATACAGAGCTGAACTTCCCCAGTGGCACTGGGCCTGGCTAGGATGGAGCAGCCCCTACCAGACATGTTTTCTGCCCTCCTGCTCATAGCCTCCAAGCAGTTGCCCGGTCTGCAGCACCCAAAGCAGGCCAGCTCCATGGGGCAGGCTAAGGCTGTGCTGGCAATTCCTGGTGCCTGCTTCAAGGCGAGAGAGACGCCTAGCCCACAGTGGAGCTGGTCCTCACTCACTTCCAAGGGTGTCCACAGAGGCATGACAACCACAGCCCCAGCGCTGCTGCCCTCCCTGCCCCCAGAGTTTACCTATAAGTCCCTGCCTTTGTTTTTGAAATTCTTTAGGCACTAGTGTCTCCTTTCTCATTGTCTGTTTGGGTGGCACTTGAGACTCCTTCCTCTCCTCACCAAGCTAACAGGCCCCAGTGGATTCACCCCAAATTCTGCACCTCACAGACACTTCCCAGAACCCAGTTGCCTTTAGGTCTGATGCTGCCTGAGATGCTGGCCTACTGCCTCCTTCCTCCCTTCACAGCCTCTGCCAGGGCCTCCCATACTTTCTCCACTGTTCCAGCCCCAACCCCCTCTTGGCCTACCCTGAGGCCTCCCTCCTCCCCACACAGCCCCCATCCCCAACCCCAGCAGGGCCACTGCTCTGGGGAAAGACAACTGTGGGCCTGGCCCAGAAGAATCAAAGGTGCAGTGTGCACCCGGCTGATTGGAGGCAGCATAGTTCTCTGATCATTGTCTTTCACTTCACTTACACATATATTAATTGTATTAATTTGGTATGTAAGATTGAATCTCGCAAATTCTTATTAAGCCTTTGCTTAAGCTCTGATTGGAGGCAGCATAGTTCTCTGATCATTGTCTTTCACTTCACTTACACATATATTAATTGTATTAATTTGGTATGTAAGATTGAATCTCGCAAATTCTTATTAAGCCTTTGCTTAAGCTCTTAGAAATATAGTCCCAAAATGCAGATTGAATTCTTTCGAGATTTAGAGATGTTTTAAGTAGTTATTGTAAGGTATATTAAATAGATAGATTTCATTAGGTAGCCGATGAAGAGAACACCACATGCTATTCTGGCAGGAGAAGTCTATTTACCGAACTACTGTCCCCACCATGCATGGTGGAGAAGCATGGCTGAAAAAGGAAGGGAGGGCAGGAAAGGAAGAGGTGTGACCCACCTCTGGGCCAGGATTATCAAGGCCAGGGACAGAAAAAGGTGTGACAAGGTGGGGGAAAGGTGTGGCCACACTGGATCTGGATGTAACGTAACAGGAGGAGAAGGTGACTGCTTCCAGGTCGGCCAGTTACCTGGGTAAAAGACACTGGGCAGAAGCAGCCAAAAGAGAGGGAGGTGTCCCTGTGCAGACAGACCTTACAGATATAACCATCATAAACTCTCAGTTCCATAGCAGAATATTATTCCAAAAATATTTGCTTATGCATCTGTTATCAATTATTTACAAGACTTGAAACATTTAAAGTATCAAATATTACAAGAAGATATTTGATTCATGTTGAATGGATGTGAGTAGGTTGAGCTGTTGCATACATTCGTGTGTGTGTGTGTGTGTGTGTGTAGGGGGCGTTATGTGTATCATTGAAATCAAGGATAAGGAACATATTTCCTTTTTCTGAGATATACATTATGGTGTTTCTTTGTTGGTGGTAGATTCTGATTGCTTGCTTTGCCTGATGTGCTCATTCCAGCTGAATTTTGCAGTGAAAGCATCTTATTTATCATTGTACATATAGGGCTCTGATATTGCTTTGTCTTTACTCTGCCATCTAAGATCTCCTTTTCCTCTTAAAATAGTAACATTCAATATAAATTTTACCTCCTGAATGATTTTCCTCTTTAGTTTGCATTTTGAAATAAGTATTATAAGACTTTTGATTTCCGTATTCATGAAGAAAAATCATTTTGAATTTTCTGTTTAAGGTAATAATACCTGGACACATTTGTTAGCAACAAGATCTTAAAATTTCTTGTGTAGTTTTAGTTTAAAATACCCTCCTCCATGTTTTTAGTATGGAGAGACAAACACTTCCTAGTATTAATGATAACAGTTTTATTCATTAAAATATCAGATAATTCATAATTTTGAACATGTGTAGTGGCAAATGAATACATTTGCTCAGTGATTTCCTTGATAGACCCGTGCACAAAAATACCACTCATAGGGGCTGAGAAGGTGGATCAGTGGTAGTCAGCTTATCTTGAATGCATGAGACCCTGGGTTTGATTCCTAAGCACCACCTAAGCAGAAAAAGTTAGAAGTGGTACTGTGACTCAACTGGTAGAGCACTAGTCTTGAGCTGAAGAGCTGAGGTATGGCAATCAGGCCCAGAGTTCACCACCTCCGACAAACTAAATCAATAAATAAAACTCTTACTCAAGAACATTAATTTCCTGGGAAGGGATGTGAAGGGTAAACAAAGGAGGAGGCTGCAATGCTTGGTAAGAAATGTACGCATTATCCTGCCCATGTAACTATAACTCCTCTGTACAGTATGTTCACAAATAAAATTAAATTAAATTTAAAAAAAAGAACATTAATTTCATAGGCTGATTACCATTTTAGTTAGGGGCAGAGTGCCAAGATATAGCAGACCTTTGTCGCAAAGCTTTAAGAAGGATGTCAACACCTAACAAGTACTAAAAACAAAAAGTAAAAAATTAGTTCTGACAACAACATATAGAATTGCCACTCAAAGAGAAACAAGTACTAAGAATGAAATACTTTTTATAACATTTCTTAAGAGATTCTGGCTCTACAATAATTATCATATAATGTGACCTTCAAAAATTCCATAGGTGGGCCTGAGTCTTAAGGGCCCCTACAAAAACTGGAGGAGATTATCATCAACCCAGATTTTTTAAATTGTTATTGTTAAGGTAGTGTACAGACAGATCACCATTTTATATGTCGATAATGAGTTCATTTCTTCTTTTACAATCTCATGACTTCCTTTGCTCTCTCTAATTTTCCATCCAGTCCCTGTCTACAAGAGGTATAGCTCATTGTGAACATATTATCTACAGAGTACAACTGCTGCATTTGTTTCCCTGTTCTTGAATTTCTGTGGCTCCCTCAATGCCAATAAATGGATAAAGAACAGAAAAATCCATCTTTTTTCCAATTCCTGGAATTCATTTCAATATAAACATCAGTAGTTTTATGAGCGTGTCAGACTCTGTCCACACATCCTGAACACTTATACTTCCTGCACCCAGTCATAACTCCCACCGGATTCTAAGGTCCACAAAGTAATTCTTTTCACTTTCCACACAGGAAGAAGCTGAGAGTCAGAAAGATTAAGTATTTTACTGGAAATACTGGGCGGAGAATAATGGCTCATATCTGAACATGATAGTTTGAAACCAACCCAGTTTGATGTATCCATTACATGTTTATCTCCAGTTAACCAGAAGAAAGCAAGAATTGAGTGTTTCCAGTGGTAGAGCTAAAATGCCACCAGACTTGAATGGGAAAACTAAAGGATAGTTTCAATATGATGATTTTGAAATACCAATTCTGTCCCATATATAATCTCAGACAGCTCACACTCTCTCTCTATCTCTCTCTCTCTCCTTAAAAAAGATGTTACTACGGAAATCCAAATAGTTTTTCTTGTAAGTTTTATATTTAGCCTTAGTGAGGTTTGACTTGAAAGTTTCTATCTTGGTGAGCCACAACTTAGAACTTGGTTATAATTATACCCATGTGTGTATTCAGAGAAACATTCTCCTGGTTAAGTCCTCCTTTTCCAGCAATGATAAGTTTTCTCTTCTTGGCCCAGTTTCTTCTGTTGGGACTCAATATCTTAGACTTTTCTGTCTTGCATGGTCTATAAGTTCTTTGATCCAGTAGATCTCAGCCATCCTAATAAGAAGGATTATAGGTGGTAACTACTGTACTGGACAGCACCTGCTTTGGGAAAAGTGTTCTAGGTTCACCATTCAGGGACGGTTTTTAGTACTCACCCATAATCTCTTTGTCTTCAGAATTGGAAACTTGTTAGGTCCAGGAATTCAGGGGAAGCACACACTCTGTGCTATTTCTTACTTTTTTTAATTTAATGACAGCTTCCACCTATTGTGTACTTTAAGCATTGTGTAAAGAGAAAGATTGCCCCCAAGAGACAGAAGCACTTTAATAAATTCTGCTCTCAAAACACAGGAGGAGGAAAAGAAGCTCTGAAGGAGCCATATAGCCTAGAAGCCTAGAAGCCTTGAGTTCTTAGAAACTCAAGCTGCCTTTTATCTTACCTTCAACAAAGAAAGTCAGAGACTGCAGTAGCTTGTAAGTTCCATTTATATTCCTGAGCATGGGGCTCCCTTCCCCTTTGCCCTTCTAACCCTTTACATCAGAGCAAGTGGGAAGATGTAACAAGAATGCTTAGTGTTTGAGCCTGGGATTAAAAACTTCATTTTGTGATCGTAAACATTCCACAACTTCTTTAATTGAATCTGAGGGGCAGACGGAAGTTAGGTAAGGAATTCAGAAACTTATAATTACTTCTTTGCTATCTAACTCATCCCTTCCACCCCTCAGAATATTATTTCCCAACTGTGTATACATCCTTACATTCTATTCTCCAGGAGTTTGATTATGGGGAATCATTTGCTTCTTATGTGTACTGATTTACAAATAGAGATTTTTCTCCTAGGCTCAAAATGATTTCATTGATGGGGACACTGTGCAATAGGCTAAACAGGGTTTCTTCATGTGTTCATACCCTAGGTAGGACTACTAAGGGCTAAATAGTAATCAAAGCTCACTTGCTGTCAGTGGTATTGTTCTGAGGAATTACTGTCAATGTTGCCCACAGTACCTAGTCCAAGGCCTTTTAGAAAAGCTCCAGACCCAAACTGCTTGAGTATCTGTGTGAGATAATCATCATTGAGCAACTATGTTCCATGGTTGTGAGACATTCACTTCTGTGAGCATATGCATATGAGGGCTCAAGAAGAGAGTTACTTGGAAGAAAGGTCTTAGGATGCAAAATGTCCACTAGAACAATGGAAACCCATAATTTGGCATGCTTAATGTTTTAACCTGTGCACTGAACTAACAGGAAAAAAAAGACACACTAAGAAATCTGCCACTTATACCAAATAAAGAGATATGGTGAAAGTGAGAGAAAGGACATTGATTTCATGGTAGTCATGACAAACAACACCTTAGCACACCCTCAGAATACTAATCCATAATTTTCTATTCAGCCATGTTACTAGGTGTGAGTTGTATTTAGAAGTCTTCAGGGTCTTCAGAACAGGAAGATCTAGGGTAGAGCTTAAGATTGGTCTGCTATTTGGGACATAAAATAACTAGTTTGATGATAGCACTTAGTAGTGTCCTACAAATATGTGCATTTACCCTAGTATATTTGATAAGTATCCCCTCACTGAATTATCTTTGGTTGGCTCACTTGCTGACATAGCAGCTGTCTGGTAGCTCCACTGTGATTTATCTTTATTCTGCTGAACCAGAAATGGAAAAAGAGAGACTGACCACAACAGATTTACATCTTTCTCAATGAGCAGTGAATGGCAGGGGAGTATTTAAGATGCTTCCCATGTTCTCAGTTAGCTAGTACCACCTTGGATTCCAGCTCAAATCTTGATAAGCAGATAAAGAACTTACATGAGCTTGTTGTGCCAGATTCACAGCTAGAGATGTAGATGAGAATGTGGAAGAGTTTGGTGTGAAAGCCACAGGTTGGTATGAAGCACAATTCAAAGGATGTGGAGATGAAGCGAGCTACCTGGAGGGAAAAGGAGAGGCAGATGAAGCTGATGAGCACCTAGAGAGAGAAGACAGAGCAAGTTTGAGGCCAACTGGACATCAAAGTAACCCATCTGAATTACAAGAGTCTGACTATCCAGAGCCACAGAGAGAGGTTGGAAGACCAGCAGGTGATCTTGTCCATTTCTAGCGAGCTCCCAGAATGCCAGGGTTAGAATTGGTAGCTTCCCACTGCTGCTGAGCACATCTCAGATCCCTTGTTACCATGATAATTGACACTGGAAAGGAGCAGCGAGAGTTATATGAGGTGATTGCAGCTCACTATGTGGAGCCAGTTCTGCAGCATTGTGGAGTATGGTCTCTCAGGATGCTTAGGGCAAAGATCATATAGCTGATGTCAAAGAATGCAATCTACTTGGAGTAGACATTTATACATGGTACGTGCCTAAACACAACAAGCTGATAATGAGCTGCTAGAGGTAGTTCCCTAAAGATCTAACAGCCAAAACTGGAGAGGCAAACGCAGAGCTCTGCACTACATCAGTCCACCATGCCAATTGCATCTACCCTAGTACTGGGTACCCAGTTTTCACAACCATAACCCTGTTACCTGATTGTGTCCTAAAATCTACACAATTATTATCTTTCAGTTTATCTATGCTTCCTTGTCCCTGCTAAACTGTTCTGGAAGCAAACGTCCCCCATAAACAGGCTGGAGATGCAATCCCAATATCAGATAAAATAGACTTCAAATTAAAATTAGTGAAAAGAGATAAGGAAGGTCAGTACATACTAATTAAGGGAACTCTCCTACAGGAGGATTTTACAATTCTAAATATCAATTCAACAACAAAGGAGCACCAAAATTTATCCAAGAAACACTACTTTCCCTCAAATCGCACTTAGATTCAAAATCATTAATTGTTGGGGACTTTAACCCACCACTTTCCAGTCTAGATAGATCAACTTGGCAAAACCTCAACAGAGAAACCGCAGATCTAAACAACTGCATAGATCAATTAGATTTAACACACATCTACTGCATATTTCATCCAGTAGCATCAGAATATACATTTTCTCAGCTAACATATTTTAGGCCACAAAGCAAACTTGTCCAAATTAAGAAACCTTGAAGTTATACCTTGCATTCTCTCAGACCACAAGGCAGTAAAATTAGAACTCAACACTAAAAGCCAGCAAATAAAGTCCTATAATACATGGAGGCTGAATAACACACTGCTGAATCACAAGTGGGTCATGGAAGAGATTAGAAAGGAAATTCAAATGCTCATGATATTCAACAAAAATCAACACACAAATTACCTGCTCCTCTGGGACACAGCAAAGGCAATACTCAGGGGCAAGTTTATAGCTTTGAGTTCCTACATCAACATATTGGAAAGATCTGAAACCAACAAACTAATGAGACATCTGAGCCTCCTTGAAAAAGAGCAGCAAGATAAACCCCAATCCAGTAGACAAAAAGAAATAGTTAAAATTAACTCAGAATTAAATGAATTAGAATCCAAAAAAACATACAAAAATCAACAAAACAGAGTTGGTTCTTCGAAAAAATTAACAAAATTGACAGACAATTTGCAAATCTTATCAGAAAAAGAAGAGAACACACCCAAATAAATAAACTCAGAGATGAGAATGAAAATATCACCACAGAAACAACCAAGATTCAGAATATTATAAGGTAATACTTCTCAAAACTATATGCTATAAGTTTGAGAACTTGGCAAAATATTTACATGCCGAAACTAAACCAAGATGAGTTAAACCATCTTAACAGGCCCGTATCAAGCATTGAAATACAGCAATAAGAGACCTCCCATCTAAGAAAACATAGGACCAGATGGTTTTACAGCAGAATTCTACAAGGCATTCAAAACAGAGCTCACAACAATACTCCTCCAGCTCTTCAATGAAATTGAAAGTTCACTACCAAACTCATTCTATGAAGCCATCATAACCCTCATCCCGAAAACAGGCAGGGACTCATCAAATAAAAAGAACTATAGACCCATTTCGTTGATGAACATTGAGGCAAAACTTCTTAACAAAATTTTGTCCAATTGACTTCAACAATTCATCCAAAAAATCATACACCACGATCAAACAGGATTCATTTCAGGGATGCATAGCTGGTTCAATATACGCAAATCAATTCCTATAATTCATCACATCAACAGGAGCAAGGATAAGAACCCCATGTTTATCTCAATAGATGCAGGGAAAGCATTTGACAAGATCCAACAGCCCATTATGATGAAGGTTATGGAAAAATTAGGAATCTATGGAACATTCCTCAATACAATAAAGGCTGTAAAAAACAAACTTACAGCCAGCATTATATTTCATGGTGAAAAACTAAAGCCATTTCCTTTCAAATCAGGACCGAGACAAGGAATGTCCACTCTCTCCAATTCTCTTCAATCTAGTATTTGAATGCCTAGATTCAGTGAAAGACAAAAGCAAACATAAAGGGGATCCAACTAGGGAAAGAAGAAGTAAAACTCTCCCTCTTTTCAGATGACATGATCTTGTAGTTAAAGAATCGCAGAGACTCCACTCCTAAATTACTCAAGTTGATTCAAAACATTGGCAAATTAGCAGGGTATAAAATTAACCCTCAAAAATCCATGGCTTTTCTGTATGCCAACAATGAGAAAAGTGTGGCTGAAATTAGGAAAGAAACACCAACCATTCGTAATAACACCAAAAATTATATAGTACCTAGGAATTAACTTAACCAAAGAAGTGAAGGACCTCTATGCTGAAAACTTTAAAAAGTTGAAATAAGAAATCAAAACAGAATTTAGAACGTGGCAAAATCTCCCATGCTCCTGGATTGGAAAGATCAACATCATGAAAATGGCAATAATTCCCAAGGATATCTACAAATTCAATGTGGTACCTATCAATATTCCAACCTCATTCTTCAAAGAAATTGAAGTGGCAATCGAAAAATCCATAAGGAACACTAAAAGACACCAAATAGCAAAAACGATGCTCAATAGAAAGAACAGTGATGGAGGAATATCAATACCAAATTTCAAACTCAACTACAAAGCCATAGTGATCAAAACAGCTTGGTATTGCACAATAATAGACTTCAGGAAAAATGGAATAGAATTGAAAGCCCCGAAATGAACCTACAGACCTATAGTCATCTAATCTTTGATAATGGAGCTAAAAAAATAGATTGGAAGAAAGACAGCCTCTTCGGTAAATGGTGCAGTCAAAATTGGTTAAGTACTTGTAGAAAACTAAAGCTAGATCCTTATATATCACCCTGGACCAGAAGCAATTCCAAATGTATCAAAGACTTCGAAAACAAAGCAGACACTCTGAAAACAGTACTTGATGGAATAGAAGAAACCATAGGTCTCCTTGGCACAGGCCGAAATTTTCTTAATAGAGACCCAGAAACACAACAAATCAAAGAAAGGTTGGATAAATGGGACTGCATGAAATTGTAGAGCTTCTGCATGGCAAAGGATATAGCTAGCAATATCAATAGAAAGCCCACACATTGGGAGAAGATCTTCACTAGCCATACAACGGACCAAGGGCTCATATCTAAATTATACCTGGAACTCAAAAAATTAAGTCCCCCAACAATAAATCTTCAAAGAAACAACTACCCAATAAACAAGTGGGCTAAAGACTTAAAGAGAAACTTTTCTGAAGAGGAAAGAAGGATGGCCAGTAGACACATGAAGAAATGCTCATCCTCACTAGCCATAAAAGAAATGCAAATCAAAACACCATTGAGATACCACCTCACTCCAGTTAGAATGGCAAAAATCAAGAACTGTAATAACAACAGATGCTGGAGGGGATGTGGACAGAGGGAACCTTACTTCATTGTTGGTGGGAGTGTAAACTTGTCCAACCACTTTGGAAAGCAGTATGGAGGTTCCTCAAAAGACTCCACATAGAGCTCCCCTATGACCCAGCAATCCCACTTTTGGGCATTTACCCAAATGTTTGCAAACCAGACCACACTAAAGCTAACAGCACGACTATGTTTACTGCAACATTATTTACTATAGCTAAGATATGGAACCAACCCAGATGCCCCTCAGTAGATGAATGGATCAAGAAAATGTGGTATACATACACAATGGAATTCTATGACTCCATCAGAAAGAATGACATTTCCCCATTTGTTAGGAAATGGAAAGGCTTGGAAAAAATTATATTAAGTGAATTAAGCTAAGCCCAAAGAAAGACAGGTCCCATGGTTTCCCTTATTTGCAGTATCTAGTATATGTGTGAGTCAAGCAGAAAAAGTCAGATAAGTTGATGTTAGGGAAATGAACCCTAAGATATGTATTCAAATGTTGTTTTTTTCTTTCATGTGATTGTTTCTAACACATTGATAAGATCATTTCTTTGTTACTATGTATGTCCCTCCCCGAAAGTATAACCCCTGCTTTCACTGTATTTGATGTCTCTATAATTTGTGGAGGGGAAAGGGAAAAACAAATCGTTTAAATATGGATACAGGTGGACCCATTGCAACAATGAGATGTACCAGTCGTTATGTCGAAAACGAAATTTACAACTCTGTTGCGGCATGGCGGGGGGCGGGAGGGGGATCTGGGAGTATTGGGTTGGGGGGACTAGGGGAGAATGGGAAGGGATGGGCAGGGGAAATAAAGGAGGAGGCTACAAATCTTGATAAGAAATGTACTCATTATTCTGCCCATGTAATTGTAACCCCTCTGTACAGTATTTTCACAATAAAACAATAAAAAAAATATATCACATTAAAAAAAAAGAAATGTTCTCATTGGTGCTGGGAAGGTGGCTCAGTGGTAGAGCCCTTGCCTTGCAGGCATGAGGCCCTGGGTTCAATTCCTCAGCACAACATAAGCAAAAAGCAAAAAAGCTGGAAGTGGGGCTGGGGCTCAAGTGGTAGAGCGCTAGCCTTGAGCTGAAGAGCTGAGGGACAGCGTCCAAGCCCAGAGTTCATGCCCCACGACCAGACACCCTCCCCGCAAAAAAGATATGTACTCATTATCTTGGCTATGTAATTCTAACTCTTTTGTACAGTATTTGCACACACAAAGAAGATGTAACTTATTCAGTTTGGAATATAGTGAATGAGGAGATGAAGAGAAATAGTTTGGAGTAAATATGTTCAAATACTTTATAACTTAGTATGATCACATAATAAAATTTAAGTATAAAAATAGGGTGATGAAATTAATAACAGGAATAAAATTTAACAAGCTACACTATGTGGACATATGTGTATAACACAATTAAAAATACTTTGTGAAATTAAAATTTCTAATAAAAAGACAAAAATTCATTCCAGTTGTTATAGATTCATATGTTAATTTCTTTTTTCAGTTAATTCCTTGACAAAGTAAAAGGAG
This sequence comes from Dipodomys spectabilis, assembly GCF_019054845.1. Classification (NCBI taxonomy): domain Eukaryota; kingdom Metazoa; phylum Chordata; class Mammalia; order Rodentia; family Heteromyidae; genus Dipodomys; species Dipodomys spectabilis. Next base: position 990,050 of record NW_024871356.1, on the reverse strand, counting down.
AAATATATTTTGCTCATTTAGAAAGACAATCTTGTCCAATTAGCAGTAAAGTATTGTAGTTAATTACTGTCAATGTGAAAATGTTCAATCAACTTAACTATTATATTAGAATATTTTCAATGCATTCTTCAAAATATTATCTCTATAGGTATATACTTTTGCTATTTATTGAATATGTTTTCTTACTTAATTGCTATATACCATTTTCTGACTGTAGTTTGGTGTATGCAACTAGGATATATTATACCTGATCTTGAAATCAATTATTCAAACAGGTTTTTCAAATAAAAAATGCTTATAGTGAAATAAAGAGGTAAATCCAAATTATGTATATTTGAAGACAATGCTTGGTTAGTCCTCTTCTCACATTACCCATTCCCTTCTTGAGAATAATACGCATTGTAAGGAAATGCTTAGAATGTTTTGGAGAAATAGTTTGACTTTAAACCAGTGATTTACTTTATGCTTCATTTTGTTTACTTTATATTCAGAAAAGCTAAATTATTTTTTAAATTATTTTTTTATTGTGAAAATACTGTACAGAGGGGTTACAATTACATGGGCAAGATAATGAGTACATTTCTTATCAAACATCGTAGCTTCACCTTTGTTTCCCCTTCCCATCCCTTCTCATCCTCCTCCCGTCCCCCCCCCCCCCCGCCCAATCCTCCCCGCTCCCCCCCCCCCGCCCCCCTGCACCAAAGTTGTAAAGTTCGTTTTCGACATAACGACTTGTACATCTCATTGTTGCAATGGGTCCACCTGTATCCATATTTAAACGATTTGTTTTTTCCCTTCCCCTCCACAAATTATATCGACATCAAATACAGTGAATGCAGAAAAGCTAAATTCATACCTTATTTTCCTTAGGCTTTATACACAAGTTTAATGACTGATAGGTGACAGATAAAGGTGACACTTTTTAAAAGTGGCTAAATTTCGGCTGAGGAATCTAGGTACAAGTATACTCATGCAGATAGGCCTCATCAGTAGTGAGACCATGATATCAAAATGTTAACCTCTGCTTACTGGTGTCATGCTTATGAGATTATGTGTATTATAAACAGTGATTATGAGCATTTGTTTTGTAAACAACATCATTTCATGGGTTAGGAACTGAAGTGAGACATTACACTCAGAACTAAATTGAAGGAGAAATCCAAAATTAGTTAACCATATACACTTAACAAAATGTTTCAAAAATGCAAACTAAAGGAAATAATTTATGAAAAAATCAACATTTACAATAAATACAGAATCAGTATGACTGATTTTTTTTTATCCAGGTTGCAATAAGGCTTGCATGATGAGTTTTCTGATTATGTGTTTAGTTAGGTCATGATATTTAGTTGGAGAAATTCTGTTTTTTCATATATTCATTTGTCAGATCAAAGAGTAAATGAATTCTATGCCATAGCCAACATCCATAATAATGTTATAGTTGTACCCTGCTACTTTGCCAACCTTTCAAATCAGTTCGGGTATCTTGGGTCTTTTCTCGATCTCACTAAATAGGTATGCAATTTTTTTTTGTCAACACTAGAAATAGTTTGACCACCATTTATTAAAATTGTATTTTCCAGAAGCTACTATTCTCTCTTTTCATGAGATTTTTTACTTTCATTTATATAATGTGCTGATGTTTGCCTTTAGATAACCCATGTTCAGTCTTCTACAAACTGTGTAATTTAGAGTAGGTTTATATTAGGTACACTCATGTAAACAGCTCAGATTCTATTACTTGCATATTTTGTGCTTGTTAAATCAATTGTATTTAGTTGTCAATATGGATACTATTGGACTTATTCTTTGCATTTATGAATATGTTAAGTATGTCATGATTTTTGTGATTTAATACTGTAGGATTTTTTCCTTCAAATATGTGCAGATCTTACTTCATATACAGTTACATTTGTTTTAAACAATTTGATCCTTTCAAGGGATTTGCTATATTAGGTTCACCCAGATGAACTTAATTACAAATTAAAACAAACTTATTTCTGAGAGACAGTTATCCTTATAGTTCTACTCAAATTAACATGTATTTGAGGTTTTTGTACTTTTAAAAAACTGTACATAACATGTTTTTGTTCCTGGGGAAGTTCCACTTTCTTGGTTCTTTTTGCAGATATGGTGACTTCAACATATGTGTGCATTTTATTTCAATTGTTTTGTGTTTATATTTTTTTATATAAGAGAAAGTACAAATAGAATCAGTGATTTAGAACATTTTCAAATAGAATTCTAAGAGAGACATGAATTTTTATGACAACTGTGAATGGACAGGTCTTAGTGGAGGAGTAGCAAAATAACAGAGACATTGTTGGATGTGAGTTTAATTCTTCCTCCATTTGCCTCACTATTTACAATGATATTACTTCAAAGTCTTTAGTGAAAAGAAAATAATTTTGTCTGTATGAACTCAGAATTTTTGGTTTAGTAAAAGGCGAAAGATTTGTACGATCTGAAGAAAAACCAGAGTATTTTTTGGGGGGACACACTACACATTCATATTAGATTTTAACACTAAAATCTTTCTTCCTTAGTTTAAAAACACAGTTGTGAATATATAATGTTAAAATAGCACCTAATAATTTATATGAAATTGTCCAAACTATTTTCACTTCACACTATATGCATTATAGAATGTAATAATACTGTGTAAGATAGTATGTAATAATTGACTTTGTGCAAAGTTAATGACAGTGGCTATTTGTGAGATACTGAGTAATAGTAAAAATTATATTTGAATCTATTAAAAATCCCAGTTACATCTAAAAATAACTCATAGTTATAAATTAATGCTGAAAAATAAGTTTGTTTATTGGAAAAAGCCAGAAGTTTCAATAAGCTTGCTTTTTTAAAATTGCCTTGGATCTGGGCTTTGTTGGCTCATGCTTGTAATCCTATCTATTCATGACTCTAAGATCTGAGGATAATGGTTGAAAGCTATATGGACAAAAAATCTGTGAGACTCTTATCTCCAATAAACGTCCTAAAAACCAGAAACGGCACTGTGGCTCAAGTGGTACAGTGCTAGCCTTGGCATGGTGTTTTACTTTATAATTTCATGATTTTTTATGAATGCTTGTTCAGTGAAAATGTCATTGGTTTTTATATTTTGTGTTGGCATAAAATGAGCCTTCTATTGCCTTAAAGTAATCAGAAAAACACTCTGATTCTATGACAGCATAAATTTTGTGGGTAATGGTTAAGACCAAATTGCCTTTTTGAAAAAAAATTATGTCACAAGCCAAAAAAGAGGAACAAATGAAAATATAAGCCAAAAACTTACTCTGTAAATCTTTATGGACTAATAGTCTGTCAGTTTGTTTTAACTATTAATCAAAAATTAAAGTAATACTGGGTAATATTAACCAATTTAAATTTCTTCATCCTTGTCATTTAAAAGACACTTTAAAAAGAAATTCAACAGATAAGTAATAGATGAGTTTTGCAATTATGTAGTTTAATAGAGCTCTGAGTTGTGGATATAGGACATTCATCTAAGTGACTAAATATGTAAATTAAATCCCATAAAGTATATTCCTTCAATTTTCTGGCTAAAGTGTTCTACAATCTAGGTAATTTTAAAAGAAATATTGTATGTTGTTTCCTTGGTGACAACGTAATTGTAAGACTAAAAGTTTTCCTATAGCACGGCCAACTTAAACAGGATGGATGTGTTAGGGTTGCCATGTAAACCTTTTGGGACAGCTTTAATGTTTGAATCTTGGATAGGATTTGATTGGGAATTGTGCCACACCTTCCTGGTTTGAGAAGAAAAATGACAGGCCATACGAAATACTTTTATCTGATACATTGTTATATTAGTTTTTTCAAACGCACACATACACACATACATGCACACAGATACACACATTTGTAGTATAAAGACCCACTCCATCTGCAAGAAAATATTTTAATAGGAATTCCAGAAAATATTTAGTCTGCTGAGATCTAATTAGAATTTATAGAAATATCTAGTTGCTTCTACCCCTGGACATGTCATTATCATTGGTGAAGATGTTGCCATTTGAATTTAGAATGCCCCAGAAAGACCTATGTGTTAAAGAAAAATGACTTTCTATTTCTTACCAGACTCTGGAGAATACCTGAATAGTTCTTCTGGAGAGTAAGTTCTTCAGTGTGAAATCTATGAGAACATAGACTCTCGTCTACTTTCTTCTTACATCTTTTAATCATTCTAGGTCAAAAACTTTTCCCTTTGACATACTCCCCACCTTGATATTGTCTTGTGACATGCCCCAAAGCAATAAAACCAACTAAACATACACTGAAACCTTTAAACTTGTAAATCTGAGTAAGACTTTCTGTTTAATAAATGGACAATATCACTTATTATGGTAGGTTATAAAGCTAACACAAGTCTAGTCTTTCTAACAATGTAGAGTATATTAACTTGTGCTTCATTATAAAATATCTAACTTCAGGTTTTATTTTATGTTCTAGTTTCTGTTGATCCCAGGGCTTAAACTCAGGGCCTGGATGGTGTTTTCGTGTTCTAGGCCAGTGCTCAACATACAATCTGAACTGGAATTCCATTTGCCCTGGTGGTTAATTGGAGATAAGAATCTAATGAACTTTTACTCAGATTGGCTTTGAACTGTGATCTTCAGATCTCAGCCTCTTAACTAGCTAAGATTACATCCTTGAACCACCAATGCCTAGCCATGTTGCATATTTTGTGCAATTCCAATTTTCAGCATCATATAGATGCTCCTACTGCAATAAAAAAATTACCCCTGTTTTCACTGTATTTGATGTTGGTATAATTTATGGAGGGGAAGGGAAAAAACAAATTGTTAAAATAGGGATATAACTGGACCTACTGCATCAATGAGATGTACAAGATGTTATGTAGAAAAACGAACTTAACAATTTTGGCTTGGGTTTGGGGGAGGTTCAGAAGGGGAAGATGGACAGGGATGGTAAGGGGAAACAAAGGAGGAGGTAACAATGCTTGATAAGAAATGTACTCATTATGGGGCTGAGAAGGTGGCTCAGAGGTAAAGTGCTTGCCTTGCATGCATGAGGCCCTGGGTTCGATTCCTCAGCACCACATAAGCAAAAAAAGCCGAAAATGTAGCTGTGGCTCAAGTGGTAGAGTGCTAGCTTTGAGCTGAAGAACTGAGGGACAACACCCAGACCCAGAGTTCACGCCCGACGACTGGACCCCTGCCACCCCCCCAAAAAAAGAAATGTACTCATTTCCTTGCGCATGTAATTGTAACCTCTCTATATGGTATTTTCACAATAAAAAAAAAACTTAAAACATACTAAGGATATTTGTAAAGTATATAATGAAGAATTTTCATTCTTTACAAAATCAATGCTAAACTATTTATATTTTAATGGACATTTCCTGCAACCAGTTTGATGTAGTTTAATACTTGTCACACCAACTTTCTCTATAGTCTACTGGAGATTTAATTGTTCATGTATGTACGTATATGTGTATTTATATGTATATGTATAAGTATCTATCTATATATGTTCCAATGTGGATCATCAGAATTGAAACTTTGCTTTGTTTTACTGTACAGCAGTTAAACCTGGTCAGCTCATTCTGTGGCAATATTTGTGTTAATTCTAATCATTCCTTTTTTTACCACCCCATCAGCCTTCTAAAATCAGCTTCATTTCCTGGAGAAATTACCAATCAGTCCAACCAATATACACCCAGAGCGTTTTAATAAAGCAAGTTTTAATGAAGGAAGATAACATGAAGAGACAACTACAGAATTTCTACAGAGACCTGACATCTTTCACATTTCTGCCTTCCTCCTCATACTTAAGAAAGTATTGACGAATACTATAAATGTACTGCATTTATAACTTAAGGATCAGTGTTTGTTTGTTTTTTTTTTCCAAATTGAAGCCTTCTTTTCCATGATTTTTGACATAAACTTTTGGGGGATTTTTTTTATTGTGATGGGATTTCATCCAAAACAAAGCCATGTATATCAAGAAAGTCAATGTTTTCAACTCAGAGAACTAAACAAAAGAGGGAGAAAATTATGGTTAGCTATATATGTTAAGCACAAATATTGGCAATATCAAGATATTTTGAAATTGCATACTTTTACTGGATAAAGTTGCTCAAACCTATATTATCTACTTGGAAAATAGAGATTAGAGAATTCCAACTCCAAGCAAGCCCACACACAAAATGAAGTTTCAGATACTCTAACCATTTGCTGGGTGCAATGTTTTATGTTTGTGTTAGGAGGACCACAGTCCAAGAATACCCAGGCATAGTGATACTGCCTCAAAATAAGCAATCCAATTATAATCTGCAGATATGGTAGTAGTAGAGATGCTGTTTTACAAGTATACGGTTTTGGGTTCAATCCTCCAGTTCCCCTAGAAATATAAGTGTGTGCAAGGGTAAGAATTTGGCATGTCTAAGGTCATGATTTCATACTCATTTAACAAGCTCTAATAAAGCCTTTACTTTTTTTGCTATTTTTAAAAAGTATAACCATAACTTCCATGCCACAAAGAAATGATTTCCTTTCATCCATTAAGTAATATGTTATGTGTTGGATACTGTCCCACTGAAATCATACTAAAGATCAAAAACCTATTGTCTTAGAAAGTGACTGCATGTGGAAACAGAATCTCAATGGTAACATTGAAGTTGAAGTCTCCTCCAAAAGAAGCAGAAGGTCTTGAATATGCCAAGGAAAGAGGACTCAGAAGAAGAAAACTCTGATCTTGGAGTTTTAGTTCCACCAACTCAGAGGAAATATATTTACAGTGTTAATGCACTCAAGCTGTGGTAGTTTATTATTACAATTACTAGCAAACATGTGTATTCTATAATACATGAAAAGTCATTGACTCTTGGGGTCCATGACTCATCTCTATAACGCTAGTAATTAAGAAAGATGAGACTTGGGGGATAATGGTTTTCTGTGTGGTAGGAAAGTTCATGAGGTTCTATCTCCAATTAACTACAAAAATTTCTGGGCTGGGACATGGTTCAAATGGTAGACTGACTACTGTTAGCAAACTGAGCATGAGTTATGTTCAAGCCCCAAATTGGGAGAAAGAAAAAGTCCTTAGAAAACTACTATGAGAAACAGAATTATGAATAGGAAAGCAGAAACAAAAGAAATAAACTTATTGATACAGAGAAAGCTTCCTAATATGAAACATGGCACAAGCTATAATATTTAGGGTTTTCCTTCCTATACAGTAAAACTAAATGATATTTTGACTTGACGAAACTAAAATGTAAAACTGTATGCAATAAATAATCACATTACTTTTATGTTTCCATAATTTAACTTGTTTTCCTACAAATTTATAGAATACTGTACCTATGGAAAAAATCAATAAATGTTTCATTTTCATATAGGTTTACATATCCTTCAAGTGTTGTCTAAAATTGTTCTATACTGAAATGATTGTCATTGATATCTTTCTCAAGATTCCAAATGTTTATACTTTCAGCTGACCTTCCACAAAACTCATACCCCAAACATAAATTATTAGTTTGTTCATGCAATCAAAAGAATATAAACATATGTTTCAAAATGTTAATTACATTTATCTGCGGTCATTAATGTAATAAAACTAATAGAATTAAGTTTATACCCTGAGAGAAATAAGACACTTCCTTCTAAATACAGACTGGCAGGCACACACACACACACACACACACACACACACACACACACACACACACACACACACACATTTACCACTTTCACTCAGGTTAGGTTCCTGACATTGGGTATCAGACAATGATCTAATAATCAATCTTCCTGCCCAGACATAAAATACATTCATAATTCCACACATACAAAAACACCAGAAATTCAAAACAATGAGAACATTTAACAGAACCAACCAGCTCTTGAGCCATCTACTCCCTGATTTCTTTTATTCATGATGATGCATTTTTCATATCATAATTAATAATAATTTTGAGTCTCTCTGATTAGCAGCCAAAAATATGTTATCATATAATAGAAAATGTAGGTAAAATTACCTGTCTGTAGGTAATCTTTAATATATCTTAACAAAGACTTCTTTTTAGAGTCTGTTTTTGGCATTTTGCCCTAATTACTCATATTAAATTACAAAGGACATGCCATATTCCTGAATTCATTTTTCGTAAAGGTTATGCTATGGAATTGAATCTGATTTGTTTGCTTATTCTAAAGTAAATTTTCTCAACAACTTGAATTATTTTTTCTGTTACTCCTAAGCAATTTGAAATATCAAATAAAACTGGAAATTCCCTTCAGCAATGATTTGTGAATGGCATTAATATTTGTGGAGGGATGCAAGACTTGAATTATCTAGAGTGCCTTAAAAATGGCACTGTTGGGGCTGGGAAGGTGTCTCAATTTTAGAGTGCTTGCCTTGCATGCATGAGGCCCTGGGTTTGATTTCTCACCACCACATAAGCAAAAAGAAAAAAATCCAGAAGTGGCACTGTGGCTCAAGTGGTAGAGCACTAGCCTTGAGCTGAAGAGCTGAGGGACAGCGCCCAGGCTCAGAGTTCGGGCCCCACGACCGGACCCCCCCAAAAAATGGCACTGTTATTCAAAAGGCTGATCGTTTAGTCATCTTTTAAAGTGTGGTCTTCTTATTTCATCTAAGAAGATAAAAGTATGCTTTTCATCACATTCTTGCATGCAAAACAGCAGAATTATTTCCTTTGTACATTTGATGTCCAGCTGTGAGTGTAGTGAAACCTACAAACAACTGCACAGCTGTGTTAGCTGCTCTACATTTTGAAATTTTCTTCCAATAGTCCTTCTGATTTGAGCCCAAATTATGGGATAGTCACATAATCCACAATTACAAAGCACCAAATTATACGAAGACCACGTGCAAAATGAAGTTCAATTTTTTTCTGTTGTTTCCTTTTATCTTATTATCTTTTTAGGAGCTAGGGGCTGTTTATTTCTCATTATTGTTGATGTGACTTAAATAAATTTACCAGATTTTTCAAATAAAATAAAGACATATTTAGTCACAAAATACAGCTAAGCATTTGCGTGATTTATTTTTATTCTAGTCCTGTTCTCAGTTATCTTCAAATAACATAGAGATGAGCCAATCATATGTGTAAATCAACACATATCAAGCACACAGAACTCTAATTTCTATATCAACTTCACCTAGAAGAGAAAATTATCATTGTTTCATGTCTTAAGTAATGTACTTAAAACAAGTTTTATTAATTTTATCAATAAATTTCATAATTATGGAATTGATGCATTGCATAAGTATTTGATTGCTCATTTCCACTGAATTAATGTTACATGTAGTTTACTTTTTTACATATGAAATAATGACATTCTTGAGGATAAAACATGCCTGTTTTTCATTTTGGTTGCCAAAATGGAAATATTAGGCATTTTCAAAATTTAACTTTAAATCTAAGCCTATAAATTTCACTAGAACTTGAATTGTGTTACTTACAATTTTCATATTAAAATAAAAAGTATTATTAAATAGAAAGCAAAATTATGTTATCACACCTTAATCCCTGAATTAACGTTATGATAAAAAACAATTATATTTATATAACAAGATATACATATGCAAACAAACTATGAAATATGGAAACAGAAAACGTTTTGTTTTTTGTTTGTTGTTTATACTTTGTGATAATTCTCTCTTCTTTACCTTATGCCTGGCATATTTATTGTACATCTTCAGGAAGGTGAGGGGTGGGCACAGAGCTTTAGGGAAAAGAGCGAAAAATTGCACATTGATGAAAGTGAACTATTTAACACATGGATGGGGACAGGAGGGTGGAACTGGGAACAAGTGAGGGAACGGAAGACATTTCACAAAAGGAAATGTACTCTTTACCTGACTCATGTAATTGTAATCCATCTATAAATCACCTTAATAAGAACAGCTGAGTAAATTTATTTTAAAAAGGCAAAATAATGTTGTTTCTTAGAATCCTAGAAGTTTGTTTTGTTCACTGGTTTTAGCTGATTGAGTCTATCTCTGAAAATAGCTAGGTTGACCTTCATTGGGCAAATATGTGAGCTACTAGTAGATAAATGTCAATTATGATTGTACGTTTTTTTAAGACTCTAATTCATTTATTTCTTTAATCTACTTTGTATTATTTCTGTTTACCAGTTTTTGGTTTGGCTTGTTCCTGTTTTTCAAAGACATAGTTCCACATCATTAGTGCTGATTCAAGATGGTTCTAATTTGTTGATATGCATACTCAAAGACGTAAATTTTCCTCTGAGTATTGCCGTGTTTTTGTGTCCCAGAGGTGGTAGTATTTTGTATGTTCACTTCTACTGAATTCCATAAACGTTGCAACTTCCCTTCATATCTCTTCAGTGACTCGCTGATGATTTATCAATGTGTTATTCAGTCTGTGAGTTTCAGAATTTTCTGTGATGACTTTTGAGGTCAAGATCTAATTTGGTCCCATCATTGTCTGATAAGATGTAAAGAGTAATTTCATTTTTATTTTTGAATTTTCATAGACTCTCCTTGTGATCTAAGATCTGATCTATTTTGGAGAATGTTCCAGGGGCTTCTGAGAGGAATATGTATTGTGAAGCTGTTAGGTGAAATAGTCTGTAGATATCTGTTAGGTATAGCTTGTCAATGCAGTTATTTAGCTCTGAAGTTTTTTGCTAATTTTTTACCTGGATGGCCTGTCCAGAGGTAAGAATGATGTGTTCAAGCAACTAACAATGTATTTGGATGTATGCATGTTTTTAGAGTAAGTAGTATTTGTCTGATGAATTTGGGAGCTCTAGGATTCAAGGCATTGATAATTAAAATTGTTATATCCCTCTGATGGAGAGTTTTCTTTATGAATATTTAATATCGTTCTTTGTCTCCTTTTTACTGTCATATCACTTTTAATTTAAAGCATATTTTATCTAATATTAGTATAACTACTCTGACCTCTTTATGAGGTCCATTTTTAATTTGTAAAGATCATGTACAGAAGGGTTACCATTACATAAGTCAAATAATGAGCACATTTCTTTTTGAACAGTGTCACCTCTTCCCTCATATACTCCCAGTTTTTCCCTTTCAACCTCCCTCCCCCATAAGTTGTACAGTTCATTTACAATGTAGCGTGTATTGAGTAGCACTGCTGTATTTGTTAACCCTGTGTCTCACCATTTCTGTGTTCCCCGTTGCACTTTCCAAACTTACATATGAGACAAAAGGTGCAGAAATATAAAAAATACAGCATCAGAACACAGAAGGAAAAAGCAAAATAATAAAAAAAAAACCTCTCATTGTCTTTTCTTGGAGATTATTTTAATGAACATTATTTTATATGATGATATTCATATAGATATTTACCCTTGGTGATCTTCTCAAAAAGGCATCCTCCTTTGACCTCACTGTATAAATGTTTAGAATCCCTTATAATTTATTATGTGCAAGTGTAATGTTTTCTCTTTTACCATCCAAGTGTTTTTACTTTTAGAATTAGAGGCACATTCTAATATAACAAATGAGAGATATCAGGCAACTTATATTTCTTTGAGTCTGTCTTCCTTCACTTAATATATGTTTGGTCCAAGTCTTTCCATTTGCTTATGGATGGTGTAATATCATTATTTTTCTGGGTAAATAGAATTGCATCATACTGAAGATTTTCTTCATGCCAAAGGAAAAAGTTAGCAGGATATATAGAAAGAGAACAGAATGGAAGATTTTTACTAGCTAAGAATCAGACAATTGGTTTCATAATTAACCCATATTTAGAGATCAAAACGTTAAACCCAACAAAAATAAAGCCTCAAATAAACAAGAACCCAATTAATATATGGGATAATACTTCTTAGAAGAAAAGGTAAGCATGACAAATAGACACATCTCTCTCCATAAAAGAAATGCAAATCCAAATAACACTGAGATTCATCTCACCCCTGTTACAATGTCATTATGAAAAAATGAACAATCACAGTTATTGATAAATGTGGCCCAAAGGAAACACTATTACCCTGTTATTGGGAATGTAATCTTGTTCAACCCCTTTGGAAAACACTATGAAAATTGCTCAGAGAACTGAATAGAGAGCTATCTATGATCCAGCATTCCACTTACAGGCATTTATACAATGGAGCAGAAACAAGGCCAAACTGAAGCTACCAGCAAAATTATGGTCATTATTGCATTATTTTCTCTAGCCAACATAAGGGAGCAGCTCAGATGCCTCTCATTGTAAAAAGAGATAAAGAATAACATATGTATATATAAATTATATATATATATATATATTATATATATACCTAATGTTATTGATCCCAATTTACAATTATATATGTGTGTATATATGTATATTTATATACATACATATATACATATATATATATACACATATATATGCATACATAATGGAATTCTGTTCATCCATCAGAAAGAATAATATTGCACCATCCTTAAGGAAAATGAAACAATTATAAATAATATTAAGTGAAATAAAGCCCACTCAGAGAAACTTAGCTTGCATGATTTTCCTCATTTGTGGTAGATAGAAGGTGCCTATAAATGTAAAAGTAAACACACTGGATGGTATGCAAGGAGGTACAAATGAATTATCTGAAGTGTCAGAGTCACTGGAGAGTGAAAATTCCATAATTCTCTTAAAAGACTAAGTCACAGCTCAACAAAATAATTACCAATAAATATGTACTGCAAGAGAGGACAGTGGGGGGCATTATGTGAGGGGTAGGAAATTGAAGGTGAAAAGGATAGTATACAGGCAAGAATCCATTGTATACTTCCAAGAATTGAAATATACAAAGGAAAGGGTAGTGTGAAATGGGAGTGAAGATGTTGAAGTGGTAACACAATTCCAGGTGCATTGTACACATAAACTGCTTTGTTAAATGTCAAGTGATTCCATAACATAATATTGAGATACATAGGATTGGGGTTGTTTGGGAGGGGTGGATGAGAATGTTGAAAGAGGTGACAGTGATCAAGATACACAGTATCCATAAACTCAGTGAATGTACAACTACTTAAAGATAATAAAAATATTCAAAAATTAATTATGATAGATGAATAGAGTTGAACCTCAATTCAATTCCAATTTAAAAATATTTTTAACCTGTAGACTTGGAGAATAAAATTCAAATAATAAAATTTTATGAATATTTTTGTCAGAATTTGTGATATTAACTAAATATTACTTTGCCTTTTGTCAGCCATTGGGCTTTTATAAGAGAATACTTAAAAGTAAGTGGCTTAAAAACAACAGGAGTATATTACCCATATGCTAGAAGCTTGAATATTAATTTATTAATATTAATAAAAATGGTTGTTCAAACAATTCCTTATCTTATGGGGGTCCACTTTCTGATTCATTATAATCTACTTGCTGGACGTTCACATGGCAGAATAATTATATTGGGCTTCTTTTATCAGGATCATTATTGTAGTGTCATCTCTGAAAGGTTGATTCTAATATCACCAGAAGGGGGAATAGAATTTCAACATGTGTATCTGGAAGGAGTTACATAGTCCAATACTTTTTGCAATTTTTGCTTTAACTCAGTGTAGAGTATCATTTGGATATTATTTCATAGAAGATAATAACTTAAGGACAAACTTATATCATGTGACATGTGAATAATTCTTTTTAAAATGGGAATAATTATAGTGATAGCAAAGTGAAATATGATTGTTTAGTGGCTCTTGAATCACATCATAGGTAATCTTGTAAATGTGGCACAGCCTTTTTAAGGACCTTTTGATGTATTTGAACAATCTCCAACGAGTTAATTGCTTTCAGAAACATTCATTTGAGCCATCAAATACAGATCTCTTTTGATTGTAATTACTTTCTGCTATTAGGACTCAGACACCAAAATCAGAGCATGCTAATTTCCCTGATAAAATACATAATAAAATTTTTATAATTATATAACATTAAGACTGTAATATTAATAGCAATACAAATCCTTGTATTCACATTATATAATATATTGACATCCTTTGGTTTAATCAATTTTTAGAATATTTATACCTAAGTGTAAATTGTTGGCAAATATTTATTTGGTAATGTATAGAAAATGAGAAAAAGATTTGTATACATATTACTACAGATGCAAACAGATTCACGAGGTTATTTATGATCCTTCATTTGTTGCTTACATTTATGAATCCAGAACACGCAAAGAAGTGAAAATTGACAACTTGAATTTACTAAAGGATTCATTATATGAAGTTTTTGTTGGGCTAAATATATTTTATAAATTAAATGGTTTTCTCCCTTCCTTTTTCGCTCCCTTCCTTCCTTCCTTCCTTCCTTCCTTCCTTCCTTCCTTCCTTCCTTCCTTCTTTCCTTCCTTTTTGTTATTACTCCTGACTTTTTGGTCCTTTTTTATTGCTTTCTTTTTTGAAAGAATTAATTACTGTTCTGATAATCCCCAAATATTTACCCATGTTTGATAATTAGACTTTATCTGCCATTGTGTACACACTTAATCCAGAAATTTATTATTTAATTCACAACCTCTTTCTCTTAAATTCTTTAATATCAGTATTACCAATTTATACCTATATAATTTTAAGGTAACTAAATTTGAGAGTTTTTTTTTAGTTTTTCATGTCTCCTTTCTATCCTTGCCTTCCTAACATCCTATCCTTTCCTTCTCTCAATATCATATTTAAACATACATACTTGTTAAGTGTTTCACTTTTTTAATTTAAACTTTTTTTCATTTTTTCTTGTTTATTTTTTTTTCTTAATCTCTGTCCTATCATTCTGTCCAATCCATTTCCCTCTATGAGATTAGGACTTGGCTAAATTCACTCTCCTTTTATCTGTCCACATCCCTCTAATCTTATCTTCCCCACATTTCTCCTTAAAACTAATAATTTCTGGTTTGCCAAATTCTGCTTTGTTGTTCTTAGCCCATTAATCCATAGTTGTTTGATATTGAATAGATTTTATCTGGTAACTAGATTGTATCTGCAGTCTTTTGACTGTGCTACTACAAGACTTTGGTTGATGCTTGCCTTAAAATGATGTTCTAGCACAAAATTCGCGTTACTTTCATACCAAATGGGCAGAACAAGCCGGAAAAACACAAGAGATAATCAGTTGACAGAATAGTTAATAAATAATCCAGAGGAGAGTTCCCAAAAATCTCTACAAATACTATTGGTAAACATGGTGAATGAAAAGATTGAAAACCTGCAAAGGACGAGTGTGAGTGTGATACGGAGAAACAGGCAAACCAAGGATTCATACTGGAATCTGATGAGCATGAAGAAGCTACTCAAAGATTGATACAGGAATTGCATGAGCAGGTTGAGGACAGTCAAAGAGAAATACAGAAATTGTGTGTGCAGGCTGAGAACAGTCAAAGAGAAAGACAGGAATTACATGAGCAGCCTGAGAACAGACAAAGACATACAAAGGAATTGTGTGAGCAGGCTGAGAACAGCCAAAGAGAACTACAGGAATTGCATGAACATGAGGAAGCTAATCAAAGAGTAATACAGGAATTGCGAGAGGGGGATGAGAAAAGACAAAGATCAATACAATCATTCATGGAATCCATAAACAGACAGCTGAAAGAATTCTAGGAGACCACAAAAGCAATGATGAATGGAGACCACCAGAAGGAATGGGAGTCCAAGGAAACCATCACCAATCGACTAAGTGATTTGAGAATAAGCACATAACACCAAATTAAGGAAGTAAAGAAGTTAATCCAAGACCTAAAACAAAGCTCCAACAAAAAATTTGAAGCCATCAAAGCCCACCAATTAGAAGGAAAAGAAATAAAACACAAAGAAGAAAGTCTTGGCAGAAAGTTAGACCATGCAGTAGATGGAATCTCAGGTATTGAAGACAGCCTAGGTGTTATAGAGAAAGAACAATTACCTAAGACAAACCCAAAAAGTATGATATATCTATTCAATATTTGGAAGACACCATCAGAATTCCTAATCTGAGGAAAATGTGTGTAGAGCAGCACCTAGAAATAGACGTTAATGGTCGAAGAAATTTGTTTCAGGATCCTAGCAGAGAACTTCCCAAACATGCAAAAAGATAGGCCTATTCAGATACAAGGGGCATTTACAACCCCCAAAAGACCAGACCAGAACAGGACATCCCACTGTCACATTATAATCTGAACAGTATCAATTCAGAGCAAGGAAAAGAAGCTTAAAGCTGTCAAGGAGAAAAGATCAATCACTTATAAAGGGAAACTAATTAGAATCACCTCAGATTTCTCAGCAAAGACAATTAAAGCAAGTGCCTGGAATGATGTATGCCATGCCCTAAAGACAAATAATTATCAACCAAGAATACTGTACCCAGGTAAACACTCCTTCATAACCAAAGGTCAAATAAAAACGTTCCATAGCAAAGAAAAACAAACAATATTTCTCCACCAAACCAGTCCTACGAATTGTCATGTACTAGAAACCCAAAATCTCAGAGAGCAGCTCCAAAGGCATTTCTGGCACTATCACTTTTTATACATTCTTCTTAAAATCTTCTCTTTTCATGATTGCTATTATTTTGAATTATGGTTAATATTTATTTGACTTCTATTTTTAAATAATGCACCACCCAATTCTGGACCTCTTTTTCTTTATGTGTCTAATCTATTTCTGAAACATCTTTATTTGAATTACATGAACTTCCTGTAGTTGAGTAATTGTGGAGAGGAAAAGAAAAGATGTCTCTTTGTGCAAGTCACATTAAAATTGTACCTTTAAGCTTTTTATTTTAAAATCATCAATTTTTCATTATGTTTAAATTCAGATAAAAATTAGCCTCTCAACTCACACAACGTTAATGCACTCTTTTTTTTTTTTATTTGTGAACATACTGTACAGAGGGGTTACAATTACATGGGCAGGATAGTGCATACACTTCTTACCAAGCATTGCAGCCTCCTCCTTTTTTTACCCTTCACATCCCTTCCCAGCCTCCCCCCTAGCCCCCCCCCAGTCCCAATCTTTCATGCCACCCCGCACCGACGTTGTAAAGCTTGTTTTGGACATGACAACTTGTACTTCTCTTTGTTGCAACAGGTCCACCTGTAACCTTAAACGACGTGTTTTTCCCCATCTCCTCCACAAGTTATACTGACATCAAATATAGTGAAATCAGGGGTTATACTGTGGGGGAGGGACATACAAAGCTGCAAAGAAATAATCTTATAAATGAGTTAGAAAGTCATGCATGAAAGAAAAAAAACCTTAAAATACATATCTAAGGGTTCATTTTCCTAACATCACATTATCTGACTTTTTCCTCTTGACTCATACATATACTAGATATTGCAAATAAGGGAAACCATGGGGCCTATGTTTCTTTGGGCCTGGCTTACTTCGCTTAATATAATGTTTTCTAAGTCTTTCCATTTCCTAACAAATGGGGCAATGTCATTCTTTCTGATGGAGGCATAGAAATCCATTGTGTATATATACCACATTTTCTTGATCCATTCATCTACTGAGGGGCATCTGGGTCAGTTCCAGATCTTAGCTATGGTAAATAATGCTGCAATAAACATAGTTGTGCTGGTAGCTTTAGTGTGGTCTTGTTTGTAAACATTTGGGTAAATGCCCAAAAGTGGGATTGCTGGGTTACAGGGGAGTTCTATGTGGAGTCTTTAGAGGAACCTCCATACTGTTTTCCAAAGTGGTTGAACAAGTTTACATTCCCACCAACAATGAAGTAAGCTTCCCTTCTGTACACATCCCCTCCAGCATCTGTTGTTAGAGTTCTTGATTTTTGCCATTCTAACTGGATTGAGGTGGTATCTCAATGTTATTTTGATTTGCATTTTTTTGTGGCTAGGGACGTTGAGCATTTCTTCATGTGTCTTTTGCCATTACTTCTCTCTTCTTCAGAGAAGTTTCTCTTTAAGTCTTTAGCCCACTTGTTTATTGGATAGTAGTTTCTTTGAAGATTTGTTGTTGGGGGATTTAATTTTTTGAGTTCCAAGTATATTTTAGATAATAGACCCTTGTCATTTGTATGGCTAGTAAAGATCTTCACCCAATCCGTGGGTTTCTATTGATCTTGCTAGCTATGTCCTTTGCTATGCAGAAGTTCTGCAACTTTATGCAATCCCATTTGTCCAACCTTTCTTTGATTTGTTCTATTTCCGGGTCTCTATTCAGAAAATTTCGGCCTGAGCCAAGGAGATATAGGGTTTCTCCTATTCCATCCTGTAATGTTTCAGAGTGTCTGCTTTGACTTCAAGGTCTTTGATCCATTTGGAGTTGATTCCGGTGCAGGGTGATATATAAGGATCTAGCTTTAGTTTTCTACATGTAGTTAACCAATTTTGCCAGCACCAATTACTGAAGAGGCTGTCTTTCTTCCATTCTATTGATTTAGCTCCCTTATGGAAGATTAGATGGCTATAGGTCTGTACGTTCATTTCTGGGTTTTCAATTCTATTCCATTGGTCCTGAGGTCTGTTCTTATGACAATACCATGCTTTTTTGATTACTATGGCTTTATAGTAGAGTTTGAAATTTGGTATTGATATTCCTCAAGCAGTGTTCATTCCATTGAGGAGCGTTTTTGCTATTCGGGGTCTTTTTTTGTTCCATACGAATTTCTGGATTGCCTCTTCTATTTCCTTGAAGAATGAGGTTGGAATTTTGATAGGTATCGCATTGAATTTGTAGATAGCCTTGGGAAGTATTGCCATTTTCACGATGTTAATCTTTCTAATCCAGGAGCATGGGAGGTTTTGCCATTTTTTAAGTTCTGGGTTGATTTCCTTTTTCAAGATTTTAAAGTTTTCATCATAGAGGTCCTTCACTTCTTTAGTTAAGTTAATTCCTAGGTATTTTATTTTTTGAGGGGCTATTACAAATGGAGTTGCTTTCCTAATTTCAGCCACGCTTTTCTCATTGTTGGCATAGAGAAAAGCCATTGATTTTGGGGGGTTAATTTTATACCCTGCTACTTTGTCAAAGTTTTGAATCAGCTTGAGTAATTTGGGAGTGGAGTCTATGGGATATTTTAAATACTAGATCATATCGTCTGCAAAGACGGAGAGTTCTATTTCTTCTTTCCCTATTTGTATCCCCTCTATGTCTGCATCTTGTCTTATTGCTGTAGCTAGGCATTCTAATACTAGATTGAAGAGAAGTGGAGAGAGTGGACATCCTTGTCTTGTTCCTGAGTTAATAGGAAATGGCTTTAGTTTTTCACCATTAAGTATAATGCTGGCTGTAGGTTTGTCATATACAGCCTTGATTGTATTGAGGAATGTTCCATGGATTCCTAATTTTTTCCAAAACTTTCATCATAAGGGGGTGTTGGATCTTGTAGAATGCTTTTTCTGCATCTACTGAGAGAACCATGTGGTTCTTATTCTTGCTCCTGTTGATGTGATGAATAATATTAATTGATTTGCGTATATTGAACCAGCTTTGCATCCCTGAAATGAATCCTGTTTGATCATGGTGTGTGATTTTTTGGATGAATTGTTGAAGTTGGTTGGCCAAAATTTTGTTGAGAAGATTTGCATCAATATTCATCAAAGAAATGGGTCTATAGTTCTCTTTCTTTGATGAGTCCCTGCCTGGTTTTGGGATGAGGGTTATGATGGCTTCCTAGAATGTGTTCGGTAGTGAACTTTCTCGTTCAATTTCATTGAAGAGTTGGACGAGTATTGGTGTGAGCTCTGCTTGGAAGGCCTTGTAGAATTCTGCTGTAAAACCATCTGGTCCTAGATTTTTCTTAGCTGGAATGTCTCTTATTGCTGTTTCTATTTCAATGCTGGATATGGTCTTGTTATGCTTGTTTAACTCATTTTGGATTAGGTTTGGCATGTCAATATTTGCTAGGAAAAGGTCCATTTCTGTCAAGGTCTCAAACTTATTACCATAAAGTTTTGAAAAGTATTCCCTTATAATGTTCTTAATCTTGGTTGTTTCCGTGGTGATGTTTCCATTCTCCTCTCTGAGTTTATTTATTTGGGTGTGTTCTCTTCTTTTTCTGATAAGATTTGCTAAGAGTCTTTCAATTTTTTTAAGTTTTTCGAAGAACCAACTCTTTGTTTTGCTGATTCTTTCTATAGTTTTTTTGGATTCTAATTCATTTAATTCTGATTTAATTTTAATTATTTCTTCTCGTCTACTGGATTGGTTTTTATCTTGCTGCTCTTTTTCAAGAGGTTTAGATGTGTCATTAAATTGTTGGGTTCAGATCTCTCCAATTTGTTGATGTAGGAGCTCAGAGCTATAAACTTGCCTCTGAGTAGTGCTTTTTCTGTATCCCAGAGGAGCTGGTAATTTGTGTGTTCATTTTTGTTGAATAGCATGAACATTTGAATTGCCATTCTAATCTCTTCTATGACCCACTCGTGATTCAGCAGTGTGTTGTTCAGCCTCCATGTGATACCAGACTTTCTTTGGTGGCTTTTGGTGTTGAGTTCTAATTTTATTCCCTTGTTGTCAGAGAGAATGCAAGGTATAACTTCAATGTTTCTGAATTTGGACAAGTTTGCATTGTGGCCTAAAATGTGGTGTATTTTAGAAAATGTTCCATGTGCTGCTGAGAAAAACGTGTATTCTGATGCTGCTGGGTAGGATGTTCGGTAGATATCTGTTGAATCTAGTTGATCTATGCAGCTGTTTAGATCTGCAGTTTCTCTGTTGAGTTTTTGCCGAGTTGATCTATCTAGTGGGGAGAGTGATGTGTTAAAATCCCCAACAATTAATGTCTTTGAATTTCTATGGGATATGAGGGAAAGTAGTGTGTCTTGGATAAATTTGATTGCTCCATTGTTTGGTGAGTAGATAGTTAGAATTATAATAACCTCCTGAAAGAGAGATCCCTTAATTAGTATGTAGCGACCTTCTTTATCTCTTCTCACGAATTTTAATTTGAATTCTAGTTTATCTGATATTAGGATTGCAACTCCCACCTGTTTATGGGGGCCGTTTGCTTGGTAGATTTTGTTCCAAACTTTAACATTGAAAATGTTTTTTTTTTTTTTACGGGCAAGATGTGACTCCTGAAGACAGCAGATAGAAGGGTCTTGTTTTTTGATCCAACTAGACAGTCTCTGTCCCTTAATTGGAGAGTTCAGTCCTTTAACCTTAAGAGAAAGGACTGAGAGGTATTTGGGAGTTCCTGCCATGTTATCCACCTTCTTGGGGGTTGAAAATCTGGGTTCTTCCTATGGTTCTTGGATTCTCAGTTTGGGTGCAGTTTCTTGACCTTTATTGTGGTCTTGTTGATTTTCTATGTGTAGAACATCTTTAAGAATCTTTTGTAGGGCTGGTTTGGTGGAGATGTATTGTTTCCATATTTCTTTGCTATGGAAGGTTTTTTTTTTTTGGCCTTCAGTTATGAAGGAGAGTTTAGCTGGGTACAGTATTCTTGGTTGATAGTTGTTTGTTTTTAGGGCATGGCATACATCATTCCAGGCTCTTCTTGCTTTGATTATCTCTGCTGAGAAATCTGAGGTGATTCTAATTCCTTTCCCTTTATAGGTGATTAATCTTTTCTCCTTGACAGCTTTAAGGATCTTTTCCTTGGTGTGAGTTGATTCTGTGTGGAATATAATGTGACGGTGGGATGTCCTATTCTGGTCTGGCCTGTTTGGAGTTCTAAAAGCTTCTTGTATCTGAATAGGCCTATCATTTTGCATGTTTAAGAAGTTCTTTGCTAGGATCCTGTTAAACAAATTTCCTAGGCCATTAACTTCTGTTTCTAGGTGCTCCTCTACACCCATTATCCTTAGATTAGGCCTTCTGATGGTGTCTTCCAAGTGTTGGATAGATCTATCATATTTCTTGGACTTGTCTTGGATGGTTGTATATTCTTTCTCTATAATATCTAGGCTGTCTTCGATCCCTGAGATTCGATCTTCTGCATGGTCTAACCGTCTGTCAAGACTTTCTACATTGTTTTTTATCTCTTTTCCTTCTAATTGGTCAGCTTTGATGGCTTCAAGTTCTTTGTTGAAGCTTTATTTTAGATCTTGTATGAACTTCTTTACTTCCTTAATTTATTGTTCTGTGTTTATTCTCAGATCACTTAGTTGATTGGTTATTGTTTCCTTGGACTCCCATTTGTTGATTGGTTATTGTTTCCTTGGACTCCCATTTCTTCTGTTGGGTTCCACTCAGCATTCCCTTTGTGGTCTCCCTGACTTACTCTAGCTCTTTGTTATTGGATTCCATGAATGCCTTTAGTGATTTTTGTGTATTCTCTTCCTGCTCTCTCAATATAAATGAGTTAGAAACACATGCATGAAAGAAAGAAACATTAAAATACATATCTAAGGATTCATTTTCCTAACATAACATTATCTGACCTTTTCTGCTTGACTCATACATATACTAGATATTGCAAATAAGGGAAACCATGGGGCTTATGTTTCTTTGGGCCTGGCTTACTTCGCTTAATATAATTTTTTCCAAGTCTTTCCATTTCCTAACAAATGGGGCAATGTCATTCTTTCTGATGGAGGCATAGAATTCCATTGTGTATATATACCACATTTTCTTGATCCATTCATCTACTGAGGGGCATCTGGGTTGGTTCTAGATCTTAGCTCTGGTAAATAATGCTGCTATAAACATAGTTGTGCTGGTAGCTTCAGTGTGGTCTTTTTTGTAAACATTTGGGTAAATGCCCAAAAGTGGGATTGCTGGGTCATAGGGGAGTTCTATGTGGAGTCTTTTGAGGAACCTCCATACTGCTTTCCAAAGTGGTTAAACAAGTTTACATTCCCACCAACAATGAAGTAAGGTTCCCTTCTGTCTACATCCCCTCCAGCATCTGTTGTTGTTAGAGTTCTTGATTTTTGCCATTCTAACTGGAGTGAGGTGGTATCTCAATGTTGTTTTGATTTGCATTTCTTTTGTGGCTAGGGATGTTGAGTGTTTCTTCATGTGTCTATTGGCCATCCTTCTTTCTTCTTCAGAGAAGTTTCTCTTTAAATCTTTAGCCCACTTATTTATTGGGCAGTTGTTTCTTTGAGGATTTGTTGTTGGGGGATTTAATTTTTTGAGTTCCAAGTATATTTTAGATATGAGACCCTTGTCCATTGTATGGCTAGTAAAGATCTTCTCCCAATCCGTGGGCTTTCAATTGATCTTGCTAGCTATGTCCTTTGCCATGCAGAAGCTCTGCAACTTTATGCAATCCCATTTGTCCAACCTTTCTTTGATTTGTTGTGTTTCCGGTTCACTATTCAGAAAATTTCGGCCTGAGCCAAGGAGACCCAGGGTTTCTCTTATTCCATCCTGTAATATTTTCAGAGTGTCTGCTTTGACTTCGAGGTCTTTGATCCATTTGGAGTTGATTCCGGTGCAGGGTGATATATAAGGATCTAGCTTTAGTTTTCTACATGTAGTTAACCAATTTTGCCAGCACCATTTACTGAAGAGGCTGTGTTTCTTCCATTCTATTGTTTTAGCTCCCTTATGGAAGATTAGATGGCTATAGGTCTGTGGGTTCATTTCTGGGTTTTCATTTCTATTAAGTGAAGGACCTCTATGATGAAAACCCTAAAATCCTGAAAAAGGAAATCAACACAGAACTTAAAAAATGGCAAAACCTCCCATGCTCCTGGATTGGAAAGATTAACATCGTAAAAATGGCAATACTTCCCAAGGCTATCTACAAATTCAACGCAATACCTATCAAAATTCCAACCTCATTCTTCAAGGAAATAGAAGAGGCAATCCAAAAATTCATATGGAACAACAAAAGAGCCCGAATAGCAAAAACACTCCTCAAAGGAAAGAACACTGCTGGAGTAATATCAATACCAAATTTCAAACTCTACTATAAAGCCATAGTAATCAAAACAGCCTGGTATTTGCATAAGAACAGACCTCAGGACCAATGTAATCGAATTAATCATGCAAATTTGTAAAGATAGAATGGAAGAATAATTCTGGTTCCAAGCAAGTCAGATTTAAGAGTATGGACTTAATTGGGAAAAAAAAGGCCATGTTGAGAAAGCAGGAATTATACTAGCAATGAACGGGTGGCTAAGATCACATTTCTTTTTCTATTTATTCTTTCTTTTTCTTTTTCTTTTTTTTTTTTTTGTTTGGATGGTTGTGGGGCTTGAAGTCTGGGCCTCCACTCTTCAGCTCAAAGCTAGCGCTCTACCTCTTGAGCCACAGTGCTACTTCCAGTTTTCTGGTGTTTAATTGGAGATAAGTTCCTCAGAAACTTTCCTACTCATGCTGGATTTGAACTGCAATTCTCAGATCTCAGCCTCGTGAGTAGCTAGCATTATAGGCGTGAGCCACCACCATCACACTTAACATCACATTTCTAACAGTGTACATTCAGTATATGTAATGTTTATGTTTCTCTATCTTTATATGAACTCGAGTTAAAAATCTGGGCTACAGCTTTTGCGTTCACAAAAATGTTTCTAGTTTAAAAGTTGATACTCCTGGAAAAATAGAACCTAAGAATGTAAAGGAGTCTGAGAATTTCAGTTTGCATCCAGCCTGGGAGAACAGTCTTTGAGACACTGTTTATAATTACCAGCCAAATGCTGCATTGGAAGAATTGTTAATGCGATGGAATACTAGTTTTGAGCAAGATTGCTGTATAGAGCTTGAGGTTTTCACATATATATACAAACATGCACATACACACAGAGACACTTATATGTGCAAACACACATATGAAACAACTCCCAGAATGTGTAGAAATGTTAGAAAATAATAAAATATGTCCTAAGGCTAGAATCAAGTGATAATTTTTTAATATTAGAAAGTCCTCAAGTGAAATTTCCCCCCAAACTCTTGAGAATATTACATAGTTAGGGACCAGAGATAGTAAGAAATTCAAGTAATCGTTATTGAAGGGGTTGGATCCATGGAGGAATGAATCAGAGACCACTGCAGGTGCATCTGAAAATGTTCCTATGCTGTGTCAAATATTGGAAGATCTTCGAAAATAGAACATAAACATTCTGAGCTAACAGTCTTTTGAAAAATATTATCGGAGAAGTACAGAAATGCTAGTCTGTATCAAGATTAAATAAACCAGCAAAGTATGGTAGAACAATGAGATACAAGACTGGCATTCTAGCACTCAGACTAAGACAGGAGATTAGAGAGTGGAATTATATTGTGATAACTTCCCTGGACTAGGAAATATAATTTTGTCTCAATAATACAAAACATGAAAGGAATAAAAAACAAGAAAGGAATATACAGTTGCAAGTTTGGGCTAATTTTGTCATTATGTTTTAAGAAGTCAAGTTTCCTATTGAAATGCAACTCATATATAATCCTCAGTTGTGTTTTAAATGCTGTCATCATTACAGAACATTCCTAGATGCAAAATAGCTCATGATTCCCAACCAAAAATTTGAAAAAGTAAGCATCATTCTGTTGGATTCCAAAGAAATTATGAAGGATTACAAAAGCTTAAGCCTGGAGAAATAGCGAAGTTCATCTAATGTAGGACTTTGTAGACCTGGCTAAATTAGAATTTAGATTTAAAATAAATATTTTTGTTTGTAATTTTTCTTTGTAATTTCATATTCTATTTCATATTCTAGAGGATAGGAGATTTAATTCACAAATGATTCTGGCATTCTATTTGCCTAAAATATTATTTCAAGTGAGGTATAATTAGAACTTAGTTAATAGATAATTGCAACAGTTCCTGTGTAACATGATAATGTGAATTATCTAGACAAAGTTGCCAACAAATTTATGATATTAATTTATAAATTTAGAAAAGGCAGAACTTTTTGAGACTTTGGTATGAATAGAGTAATTGTGTGACATCCTTTTTCTTCTACCTATATATAGCACAGGAAGAAATTTTCTTAATTACATACCTTTGTATACAATGAGAAAAATGCTAGGTTTGGAGTTTGTTTTTATTTTGTTTTTGTTGTTTGCTTTGTCCTAGGGCTTAAATTGTGGACTGGGGGACTGTCTCTGAGACTGTTTTGCTCAAGGCTACTGCTCTTCCACTTGAACAACAGTGCCACTTGTGTCTGGCTTTTCGTGAGCAGCTTATTGGAGATAAGAATCGAAGTAACCTTCCTGCCTGGGTGGGCTTTGAACCATAAGCTTCACATATTCATATTCAGATCTCCTGAATATCTGTGATAGATAAAATGTAGCTATAAATAATATTTGCAAGTGTTTTGATCTCAAGAATACCACTGGGGGGAAAATGATGCAGCAAAGTTTAGTGTAGAGTTCTTTCCCCAATAAGAAGGGCATCACATTAGCAGAAGGGTAGTATTTTTTCACAATAATGATAAACTAGTCCTGATGGGAATTTAGGGAATTTTAAGGTCCACCTTACAAGTTGGAAACTGTTGGGCTAGGATTACTTTACAGCATAAAAACTTAGGATTGATGGTCATAGAAATAATAGTTTACTCTGATGAACATATGCTTACATTTGAGGAATTTATTATAGATACTTCATAGTTTTATCTTCTACCAGAATGTGGCTATTTTTTCTGTTGACTTTTAAATTTGTACTCCCCCCCACTGGAAACTGCATTTATTGCAGAATAAAATGCAAACAGGTAATGTTTTGAATGTCTCTGGTATAGCATGTTCAGAATTTGAAAACGAGTAGTTAGTAGTCATAGGAATGTTGAAGAACATATATATTCTGTCCTCTTAACAGTTTTCAAAGTTAGGAGTTTCCATAGAATTGAACTGTTTTCTGTTTTAGTATGACAATACTAAAATAAAGTTTTTTTGCAAAATAATGGCAAGTATTTTCTGAAAATTTTGTATAGTTTGATAACATTCAAGTTGATGACCCTCTGATAAAGAAAGGGGTAATTAATAAAAATTAAAAGACAAATAGGGTTCATTTTTTTTAAAAAAGTAATACACATAGAATAATATTTACTATACCAACATAGTGAAATTATATTTTATGTAGCTTATTTTTAATTTGATTTTATTGTGAAGGTGATATATAGAAGGGGTTGCAGTAATTGTAAGGTAGTAAATACATAGCATGTCAAACTTTTTACCTCATCCCTCATTTTTCTCATACTTTTCCTTAACCCCAATACCCCTTACAAGTTGTAATGTAAATTTCCAACAAGTCTTGTGAGTATTGCTATTGCACTGGTTTGTCTTTTGCCCTTTGTCTTTCCATTTTGTTGTTCCTCTTCCCTTGCCAAATTAAGGTATGTGTATATACAATATACAGGATCCCGAAATCAAATACAGCAGGGAGTAAACCATAGGGGAAACACAAAAGAATAAAGAAATCTCATTGTTCATTAAAAACAACAACCACAAAGAAAAACCTCTGTTTCCATTTCTAGGACTTTATTTTGCTCAGCATTATCTTATATGGTCATATAAACATAACTATTGAGACATACGGCTCATCTGGTAGGACTATCCTAGACACTTTCTACTTATTGCAAATGAGGGAAACCATGGAATCTCTTTGTGTCTTGCTTATTTTACTTAGTAGGATATTTCGAAGTCTTTCCATTTCCTTATGAATTAGAAGCATAGAATTCCACCGTGTGTGTGTGTGTGTGTGTGTGTGTGTGTGTGTGTGTGTGTGTGTGTGTGTAACATTTTGTCAATTCATCCATCAACTGAGTGGCATATTGGTTTAAGACATGATTGCAAGTAAGTATCATTTAGGGTCATTAAAAATGACACATGCCACTTCCCCAGACATTCTAAAATCATGATTTCTAAGTAAGGCAGGATTTTATGGTGGCACAAGTGTTGAGATATCTGGATGAGTCTATGTCTGTCTTGCACTGAATTAGGCAGGAAGATATCCAATATCATATAGGATAAAAATGGTAGTGACAAAATATTCCCTTGAGAAAGATATAGGAGGTTGCCAGAAGTATGAAGTAGTTGAGATAATTTTGAAGAATTTAGAAATGCAAGCTCAGTTATGTCTCTTTAAATAATTATTATGTAAGTTGAAGGCAAAAGAAGGGGAAGAGAAGAAAATAACTGACATCAGATCATTGTCCCAAATCAGAGTATAAAACATAATCAATAACTTCCAAGTTAAAAAGAGACCAATATAATATGTCCCACTTAATTTAGGTACATGCAAAATATTTACTTGGCTTTTTCCTACTTTAATGCTCCAAAATAAATGAAGACAGAGAAAAGTTATGTGATTGCCATTATTTAAACCTGAACACTAACTGTGATGAGCCCTCTTTTTCTCATTTTGCACTGGGAAAATAGTAGCTAAGTTGATGATGTTGTGGCTGATTAGAGGTAGACAAAGGGGCTTCTACTTGTACAATTATACCAGAATAGTTTAAAGCAGTTTTTCTCCCAAGATATCCAACTACATTTTCTTAAGTTGTGCTTTGAACACACCCTCACACTTGAGCAGATTATTTGAAATTATACTTCAGCATTTCCTTAGCACATTCTACTTTGTGCCTTTGTCTTTTTTGCACATTCCTTTTGACTTCATAGTTGCTCTATTTCCATTTCATCTGTAAAAACTGCTAAGAACATTGTTCAACTACCACTTCTTGTTTGCACATGCCCGGTCTATGTATGAAGGTACTTTGTACATGTTAAGCAATAGGCTAGTACTCACTCTCTGAGGAGAAAAGTTCCACATTATGCCCACATTAGAGGGCGTAGGATTTAAAGCATTCTGAGACAAACAGTGATATTAGAATTGAAAGGCTCGTTAGGGACATTTTCTTGGAGCTTCTTAGTTTACCCAGTAGATATATAAATATGCTCAAAACATGGAGCTAATTAGTAAGTATCCGAATTAACACTAGATCCTAGATGTTGTGTTAATACAAGTCACTATTTTATTATTGTTACATCAGAATCCTTCCCTACTTACAAATATGGATGAGGAAATGAAAGAAAGGCATTAAAGTAAAATGTCTTATCTTTTTAGGCATTTAATCCTAGTGCTGAGGGTAATGTCTGAACTCTTCCATTCAATAAACGTTTAAAGTTTATAAGAGTACTTCCTACATATAAGAATTTGTGGAATGTTGATTAACAGGGTTATTTCAGCATGGAGATATCCCTAACAAGAACTAGATTAATAGAGTATAGGACAGTTATGATGTGTCAATCAATCATTTTCTATTCTAAAGAAGAATCAATTCGAGGAGTGTTCAGTAACATCAGTAATATCAGTGTTACTTGTCCTAGATTTATAATGAATAGGGTGATAAAATATCCAAACATAACTAAAGATATTTCAATAAAATCCAAAACTGATGTGGATACATGGGTCACTCATTGGAACTGTAGACAAATTAGTCTTATCTGTGCTGTAGTTCAATCTATAATCACCTGGCTAAACAAACTCTTCAAAAATATTCATAGAATTCCTCTGAGTAAAGATCATGAGTTATATCTGTACAATTCTTCTAATGTCAGTATAAAAGCATTTGTTCCCAGCATTTAAAATCAACAGGATCTGTTGAATTCATGGATCCAGAATTTTATGGCTTCACATTCATATCTCAAAAATTTATTAATATGACTTTCACCAAAACACTGTTTTTATTGAACTCATCTATGTCCTTTTAGTTTTCAAATGCATATAGCATATTTCCTTCAATAACTTCCTGACAATTCTTTCCCTCCTTTACTTCTGTAAATCTGTTTTTATTAGTTTCTTGTTTCCTTATTTATCTCTTTCTTCTATTCTTGTCCACTATGATGCTCACATTGCTCACATTTGTATCATAACTTTCCTTTTGTTCTTCCCTTTAATAATGCCCCAGATTTTATTATTCTTTTTCATATTAATGGTGGTGGATATTTTAATGATGTCTAACAAGACTTATCTATGCATCTGTTTAACATAAATTTTAGAACTCTCAGAGAGTTTTTTCCTCTAAATCCATCATTTCCACCTGTAGTCCTTATTACCAAGAATATTACCAACGTGGTTGCCAGAGAAGTGGAAACACTTCAGATTTCTTCTTATCCTTCTACTTCCGTCCATTAGATAAGATGAATGATCAAGATTTGCCCAGTTTCTGTCACTAATATAATTTCTATGTACTCCTTTTTATGCCACTGAAACGGGCCTGTTTCAAATACTCATCATTGGTCACATGGTCCTAAAACAACCGCTTACATAGTATGCTTTTTCCCCATAGACTTTTCATATTGTTGCTCTCCATCACCAAATTACTGCTCCATGTAAGCCCACAGAGTGAAGATCTCAGACACAAATTCTAGTATCATTATTTACTCACTGCATTGACTGTTGGCATTACATTTCTCATCTGTAAATGGATATAATCTACCAGAAATATTGAAGAATATATTTGTTGACATCTAGAGTAAGAAAAAAGAACAGTGAAGAGTCCTTACATTTTCCACCTTACCTTACAAATAAGAAAAGAGTCAAATTCAGTTTGTTGGTTTAAAATCACAAATTTTTTCATGCAGAAATAAAAATAAGTCCTCATCAGGCTACACTGTGGTCATCATCCTCATCAAAATTATTATCACTATCATAAGTGCTAATTATTGAAACTCTGATATGTGTCTATGACTTTGCTATTATTTGTCTTTTGATTAATAATTTTAATTTTACCACTGTGCATACATCCATATTAAAATTTTGAACAAATAAAGAAACGAAAAAAACTAAACCATAGCAGGTAGCTTGACTATGTGCTTATTTTTGTTATTATTTTATTTTATTTGTGGACATATTGTACAGAGAGGTTACAATTACATGGGCAGGATAATGCATATATTTCTTACCAAGCATTAGAGCCTCCTCCTTTGTTTACCCTTCACATCCCTTCCCAGCCTCCCCCCTAGCCCCCAATCCTCCATCCCCCACCCCGCACCGACGTTGTGTAGCTCGTTTTCGACATGACAACTTGTAATTCTCATTGTTGCAACAGGTCCACCTGTATCCTTAAACCACTAGTTTTTCCCCATCTCCTCCACAACTTATACTGATATCAAATATAGGGAAAGCAGGGATTATACTGTGGGGGAGGGACATACAAAGCAACAAACAAATAATCTTATAAATACGTTAGAAACACATGCATGAAAGAAAAAAACGTTAAAATACATATCTAAGGGTTCATTTTCCTAACATCATATTATCTGACCTTTTCTGCTTGACTCAAACATATACTAGATATTGCAAATAAGGGAAACCATGGGGCCTATGTTTCTTTGGGCCTGGCTTACTTAACTTAATATAATTTTTTCCAAGTTTTTCCATTTCCTAACAAATGGAGCAATGTCATTGTTTCTGATAGAGGCATAGAATTCCATTGTGTATATATACCACATTTTCTTGATCCATTCATCTACTGAGGGGCATCTGGGTTGGTTCCACATCTTAGCTATGGTAAATAGTGCTGCAATAAACATAGTTGTGCTGGTAGCTTTAGTGTGGTCTTCTTTGTAAACATTTGGGTAAATTCCCAAAAGTGGGATTGGTGGGTCATAGGGGAGCTCTATGTGAAGTATTTTGAGGAACCTCCATACCGCTTTCCAAAGTGGTTGAACAAGTTTACATTCCCACCAACAATGAAGTAAGGTTCCAGTCTGTCCACATCCCCTCCAGCATCTGTTGTTGTTAGAGTTCTTGTTTTTTTGCCATTCTAACTGGAGTGAGGTGGTATCTCAATATTGTTTTGATTTGCATTTCTTTTATGGCTAGGGATGTTGAGCATTTCTTCATGTGTTTATTGGCCATCCTTCTTTCTTCATCAGAGAAGTTTCTCTTTAAGTCTTTAGCCCACTTATTTATTGGGCAGTTGTTTCTTTGAGGATTTGTTGTTGGGGGATTTAATTTTTTGAGTTCCAAGTATATTTTAGATATAAGAACCTTGTCCGTTGTATGGCTAGTGAAGATCTTCTCCCAATCTGTGGGCTTTCTATTGATCTTCATAGCTATGTCCTTTGCCATGCAGAAGCTCTGCAACTTCATGCAATCCCATTTGTCCAATCTTTCTTTGATTTGTTGTGTTTCCGGGTCTCTATTCAGAAAGAAGAGAGCACACCCAAATTAATAAACTTAGAGATGACAATGGAAACATCACCACGGAAACAACCAAGATTCAGAACATTATAAGGGAATACTTCTCAAAACTTTATGCTAATAAGTTTGAGAACTTGACAGAAATGGACCTTTTCCTAGCAAATATTGACATGCCAAAACTAAACCAAGACGAATTAAACCATCTTAACAGGCCCATATCAAGCATTGAAATAGAAACAGCAATAAGAGACCTCCCAGCTAAGAAAAGTCCAGGACCAGATGGTTTTACAGCGGAATTGTTCAAGGCCTTCAAAGCAGAGCTCAAACCAATACGCCTCCAACTCTTCAATGTAAATGAAAGAGAAAATTCACTACCGAACACATTCTATGAAGCCATCATAACCCTCATCCCAAAACCAGGCAGGGACTCATCAAAGAAAGAGAACTATAGACCCATTTCTTTGATGAACATTGATGTAAAACTTCTCAACCAAATTTTGGCCAATCGACTTCAACAATTCATCCAAAAAATCATGCACCACGATCAAACAGGATTCATTTCAGGGATGCAAAGCTGGTACAATATACACAAAGGAATTAATATAATTCATCACATCAACAGGAGCAAGGATAAGAACCATATGGTTATCTCAATAGATGCAGAAAAAGCATTCGACAAGATCCAACACCCCTTTATGATGAAGGAATCATCATGGAAAAATTAGGAATCCATGGAACATTCCTCAATACAATAAAGGCTGTATTTGACAAATCTACAGCCAGCATTATACTTAATGCTGAAAAACTAAAGCCATTTCCTCTTAACTCAGGAACAAGACAAGGATGTCCACTCTCTCCACTTCTCTTCAATCTAGTATTAGAATGCCTAGCTACAGCAATAAGACAAGATGCAGACATAGAGGGGATACAAATAGGGAAAGAAGAAATAGAACTCTCCGTCTTTGCAGACGATATGATCTCGTATTTAAAGAATCCCATAGACTCCACTCCCAAATTACTCAAGCTGATTCAAAACTTTGGCAAAGTAGCAGGGTATAAAATTAACCCCCCAAAATTAGTGGCTTTTCCGTATGCCAACCATGAGAAAAGTGTGGCTGAAATTAGGAAAGCAATTCCATTTGTAATAGCCCCACAAAAAAATACCTAGGAATTAACTTAACCAAAGAAGTGAAGGACCTCTATGATGAAAACCTTAAAATCTTGAAAAAGGAAATCAACCCAGAACTTAAAAAATGGCAAAACCTCCCATGCTCCTGGATTGGAAAGATTAACATCGTGAAAATGGCAATACTTCCCAAGGCTATCTACAAATTCAACGCAATACCTATCAAAATTCCAACCTCATTCTTCAAGGAAATAGAAGAGGCAATCCAAAAATTCATATGGAACAACAAAAGACCCCGAATAGCACAAACGCTCCTCAAAGGAAAGAACACTGCTGGAGGAATATCAATACCAAATTTCAAACTCTACTATAAAGCCATAGTAATCAAAACAGCTTGGTATTGGGATAAGAACAGACATCAGTACCAATGGAATAAAATTGAAAGTCCAGAAATGAACCTACAGACCTATAGCCATCTAATCTTCCATAAGGGAGCTAAGACAATAGAATGGAAGAAAGACAGCCTCTTCAGTAAATGGTGCTGACAAAATTGGTTAACTACTTGTAGCTAGATCCTTATATATCACCCTGCAGCAGAATCAATTCCAAATGGATCAAAGACCTTGAAGACAAATTGACTCTCTGAAAATATTACAGTATGGAATAGGAGAAACCCTAGGTTTCCTTGGCTCAGGCCTAAATTTTCTGATTATGTTCTTATAACACATTATGGAATAGATTTTTGAAACATTGCAAATTCCTAACCAGTATGAATTAACTTCCTCTCTCTCTGTCACTACACACAAATATTTAAGAGTTTGAACAGTACTTTTTTCAAGTGATATACTGCAAATATTACTACAATATCATGTGTATATCTAAAATTTCTTTAAAGTAATAATCTCTACTTTCAAATCAAGTATTAGTTATTTTATTCTTGGAAACTTTTAGATAAAGACTGTATATCTTTGAAATGAAAAATGTCAAAATATTAGCATAAAAATTTTAGAGGGAGTCTGTCTTCAGAAATACATAAATACATACATATATATATATACCTTATGTGCAGAAAGACATACATTTTTATAGATTATTCGTCATCCGAAATATGTACAAATATCTAAATTTCTGTGTAGAACCATGTACATTATAATGAAAGATACACCTCAAAACATCATTAAAATTTGAAAAAATACATCAAACCTAATGCCATGACTCATGCTTATAATTTGAGCTATTCTGGGTGCTGAGATCGTAGAAATGTGTTCAAAAGTAGCCCAGACAGAAAAGTACTTGTTAGAGTCTTATCTCCATTAATCACTAAAAACAGGAATTAGCTCTGTGCTTCAAGTTGTGGAGTGCTGGCCTTGAGCATAAAAAGCCTTGGAGACAATGCCAAAGTCTTGCAAACAAGAACAACAACAAAATGTATCACATTAATTTCACAAAAGCATCTTTTAACTGCTGTGAACGTTTCTTAGAA
Source organism: Dipodomys spectabilis (assembly GCF_019054845.1). Taxonomy (NCBI): domain Eukaryota; kingdom Metazoa; phylum Chordata; class Mammalia; order Rodentia; family Heteromyidae; genus Dipodomys; species Dipodomys spectabilis. The sequence goes on along the minus strand of NW_024871356.1, from coordinate 955,466 downwards.
ACATGAATACATGCCCCTGGAAAATGTTAAGTAAAAGTATAGAATATTTACTTCTATGTTAAAGACATGACTCTTTAGGTTGTTTAAGGTATTTAGGTGATGAGTAGGAATTAAGAATAATGAGAGTTAGGTAATAGATTTGGACTGGACTTTTATTCTATTTTACAGTAGTAATAAAATGATATTTGTAATGATTATATAAACTTATTCTTGCTTGGTATATGAATTATATTAAGTGATAAACATTTTAAAATGATTTCCAATGCAAAGGATTATCAATTCTTTTTTAATTTCAAAACAATTAAGAAATGTATTCCAAGGCTAGTTTGCTCTAAGACTATATTTGTTTTCTAAAATTAATTTAGGAATGAGTTAAGATTTAGATAACTCTGCACAGCAGAGGAGAGTGAGAGGGGATAGAATGATGGACCACATAGGAGCTGTATGTCATTGGTACTGTATTTCAAAAAACAGAAAGATTTCAGAGAAGAGAAAGAGGAATATAAGGTGTCATGAATCAAGTTTCGATTTAATCCACCTAATAGTTTTGACTGAGAGTCAGAGAACATGGGAAAAATAGAAAATAAAATAGAAAATAAAGCATTGTAAAAACCTGTTACAATGTAATGAAATTGTAATAGGAATATGATAATTAATTTCCAAAGAAATAAAAGAAAGAATAGGTAAACTCTAAAGGGAAAAAGAATGAAGAGAGAAAAGAAGCAAAGTAAAACCTTCATCAATAACAAACACAAGAGTTTGGAAGTGGAAAGGCAGTAGAAATATTGTAAATAACAATAAAATAACAATAAAAATTGCTAACGTGGATAGAAGATGGATCACATTTTATCATATATGATTTTGAATTCATAGGAAATGAAAATTTTAAAGACATAATTTAAAACAGTATTTGAATTATAACTAGACAGTATATCTCAGTGGTAAAACATTGGCCTAACGTATGAAGCAATGGTGTGATCACCCACACATTACAAAGTACACACAAAACACCCACACAAAAACCCACATTAACACAGACACACACACAATTTGGAATATTGATATTATAATATTAAACAGAGGAAATTATCAAAATAGTAAAAATATGTTAATATGAAATCATATTATTGCTCATACTATTTAAAAGTTTAGTAGAAATAAAATAGTCACAATATACTTGGATTCTTATAGATCAACTAAATTGAAAATTAAGAAATAGAAGACATGAGAATCGTTGCAAACATGTTTTAAATAATAAACATTTTGAAACATGTATACTTTTGGCAGAAGATTTATGTTAATGGTATTTTAACTCAAGATTTAGAATATGATAACCAGGTGCTCTATATCTCGCAAGAGATGGCTATATTTCTAATCATTTCACTCTGGATACTTTTTTTTTTAATTTAATTTAATTTTATTTGTGAACATACTGTACAGAGGAGTTACAGTTACATGGGCAGGATAATGTGTACATTTCTTACCAAGCATTGTAGCCTCCTCCTTTGTTTACCCTTCACATCCCTTCCCAGCCTCCCCCCTCCCGCCCTAAATCAAAATCCTTCTCCTCCCCCCTAGCCCCCCCCCCCCCAACGTTGTAAAGTTCGTTTTGGACATGACAACTTGTACTTCTCATTGTTGCACCAGGTCCACCTGTATCCTTTTTTTTTTTTTGCTTATGTGGTGCTGAGGAATCGAACCCAGGGACTCATGCATTGCAAGGCAAGCACTCTACCACTGAGCCACCTTCCCAGCCCCCCACCTGTATCCTTAAACAACTGGTTTTTCCCCATCTCCTCCACAAGTTATACTGACATCAAATATAGTGAAAGCAAGGGTTATATTGTGGGGGAGGGACATAAAAAGCAACAAAGAGATAATCTTATAAATGTGTTTTTTTCTTTCATGCATGTGTTTCTAACACTCTGGATACTTTTATAATAAGGTCTCATCATTTCAAAGCCCCTCCCAAATCACAAACCCTACTTATACTACCCACCACAGCTAGAGAATGGAAGCCACAAATCACCATGCCCTGCTCAAACATTTTTTTCTTTTTTTTTATTTAAATTTTATTTTTTTGTGAACATACTGTACAGAGGGGTTACAATTACATGGGCAGGATAATGCGTACATTTCTTACCAAGCATTGCAGCCTCCTCCTTTGTTTACCCTTCACATCCCTTCCCAGCCACCCCCTTCCCCCCCCCAATCCCAATCCTTCTCCTTACCCCACCCTTCCCCCACCCCACCGACGTTGTAAAGCTCGTTTTGAACATGACAACTTGTACTTCTCATTGTTGCAACAGGTCCACTTGTATCCTTAAACAACCGGTTTTCCCCCATCTCCTCCATAAGTTATACTGACATCAAATATAGTGAAAGCACGGATTATACTGTGGGGAGGGACATACAAAGCCACAAAGAGATAATCTTATAAATGAGTTAGAAAGTCATGCATGAAAGAAAAAAAAACCTTAAAATACATATCTAAGGGTTCATTTTCCGGACATCATATTATCTGACCTTTTCTGCTTGACTCATACATATACTAGATATTGCAAATAAGGGAAACCATGGGACCTATGTTTCTTTGGGCCTGGCTTACTTCACTTAATATAATTTTTTCCAAGCCTTTCCATTTCCTAACAAATGGGGAAATGTCATTCTTTCTGATGGAGGCATAGAATTCCATTGTGTATATATACCACATTTTCTTGATCCATTCATCTACTGAGGGGCATCTGGGTTGGTTCCAGATCTTATCTATGGTAATTAATGCTGCAATAAACATAGTTGTGCTGGTAGTTTTAGTGTGGTCTTGTTTGTAAACATTTGGATAAATGCCCAAAAGTGGGATTGCTGGGTCATAGGGGAGTTCTATGTGAAGTCTTTTGAGGAACCTCCATACTGCTTTCCAAAGTGGTTGAACAAGTTTACATTCCCACCAACAATGAAGTAAGGTTCCATTCTGTCCACATCCCCTCCAGCATCTGTTGTTGTTAGAGTTCTTGATTTTTGCCGTTCTAACTGGAGTGAGGTGATATCTCAATGTTGTTTTGATTTGCATTTCTTTTATGGCTAGGGATGTTGAACCTTTCTTCATGTGTCTATTGGCCATCCTTCTTTCTTCTTCAGAGAAGTTTCTCTTTAAGCCTTTGGCCCACTTATTTATTGGGCAGTTGTTTCTTTGAGGATTTGTTGTTGGGGGGTTTAATTTTTTGAGTTCCAAGTATATTTTAGATATGAGACCTTTGTCCCTTGTATGGCTATTAAAGATCTTCTCCCAATCCGTGGGCTTTCTATTGATCTTGCTAGCTATGTCATTTGCCCTGCAGAAGCTCTGCAACTTTATGCAATCCAATTCGTCCAACCTTTCTTTGATTTGTTGTGTTTCCGGGTCTCTATTCAGAAAATTTTGGCCTGAGCCACGGAGACCAAGGGCTTCTCCTATTCCATCCTGTAATGTTTTCAGAGTGTCTGCTTTGACTTCAAGGTCTGTGATCCATTTGGAGTTGATACTGGTGGAGGGTGATATATAAGGATCTAGCTTTAGTTTTGAACATATGGTTTATCAATTTTGCCAGCACCATTTACTGAAGAGGCTGTCTTTGTTTCATTCTATTATTTTAGCTCCCTTATGGAAGATTAGATGGCTATAGGTCTGTACGTTCATTTCTGGGTTTTCAATTCTATTCCATTGGTCCTGAGGTCTGTTCTTATGCCAGTAACAAGCTGTTTTGATTACTATGGCTTTATAGTAGAGTTTGAAATTTGGTATTGATATTCCCGCAGCAGTGTTCTTTCCGTTGAGGAGCGTTTGTGCTATTCATGGTGTTTTATTTTTCCATATGAATTTTTGGATTGCCTCTTCTATTTCCTTGAAGAATGAGGTTGAAATTTTGATAGGTATCGCGTTGAATTTGTAGATAGCCTTGGGAAGTATTGCCATTTTCACGATGTTAATCTTTCCAATCCAGGAGCATGGGAGGTTTTGCCATTTTTTAAGTTCTGGGTTGATTTCCTTTTTCAAGATTTTAAAGTTTTCATCATAGAGGTCCTTCACTTCTTTGGTTAAGTTAATTCCTAGGTATTTTATTTTTTGTGGGGCTATTAAGAATGGAGTTGCTTTCCTAATTTCAGCCCCACTTTTCTCATTGTTGGCATAGAGAAAAGCCATTGATTTTTGGGTGTTAATTTTATAACCTGCTACTTTGCTAAAGTTTTGAATCAGCTTGAGTCATTTGGGAATGGAGTCTATGGGATTCTTTAAATACAAGATCATGTCATCTGCAAAGAGGGAGAGTTTTATTTCTTCTTTCCCTATTTGTATCCACTCTATGTCTGCATCTTGTCTTATTGCTGTAGCTAGGCATTCTAATACTAGATTGAAGAGAAGTGGAGAGAGTGGACATCCTTGTCTTGTTCCTGAGTTAAGAGGAAATGGCTTTAATTTTTCACAACTGATTATAATGCTGGCTGTAGGTTTGTCATATACAGCCTTTATTGTATTGAGGAATGTTCCATGGATTCCTAACTTTTCCAAAACCTTCATCATAAAGGGGTGTTGGATCTTGTCGAATGCTTTTTCTGCATCTATTGAGATAACCATGTGTTTATTATTCTTGCTCCAGTTGATGTGATGAGTAATATTAATTGATTTGGGTATGTTGAACCAGCTTTGCATCCCTGAAATTAATCCTGTTTGATCGTGGTGCATGATTTTTTGGATGAATTGTTGAAGTCAATTGGCCAAAATTTTATTGAGAAGTTTAGCATCAATGTTCATCAAAGAAATGGGTCTATAGTTCTCTTTCTTTGATGAGTCCCTGCCTGTTTTGGGGATGAGGGTCATGATGGCTTCATAGAATGTGTTCGGTAGTGAACTTTCTCGTTCAATTTCATTGAGGATTTGGAGGAGTATTTGTGTGAGCTCTGCTTTGAAGGCCTTGTAAAATTCCATTGTAAAACCATGTGGTCTTAGACTTTTCTTAGCTGGGAGGTCTCTTATTGCTGTTTCTATTTCAATGCTTGATATGGGCCTGATAAGATAGTTTAACTTATCTTCGTTTAGTTTTGGCATGTCAATATTTGCTAGGAAAAGGTCCATTTCTGTCAAGTTCTCAAACTTATTAGCATAAAGTTTTGAGAAGTATTCCCTTATAATGTTCTGAATCTTGATTTTTTCCACCGCGATGTTTCCATTCTCATCTCTGCGTTTATTAATTTGGGTGTGTTCTCTTCTTTTTCTGATAAGATTTGCTAAGGGTCTGTCAATATTGTTAAGTTTTGCGAAGAACCAACTCTTTGTTTTGTTGATTCTTTCTATAGTTTTTTTGGATTCTAATTTATTTAATTCTGATTTAATTTCAATTATTTCTTTCTGTCTACTGGGTTGAGGTTTATCTTGCTGCTCTTTTTCAAGGAGGTTTAGATGTGTCATTAAATTGTTAGTATCAGATCTCTCCAATTTGTTGATGTACGAGCTCAGAGCTATAAATTTGCCTCTGGGTACTTTGCTCTGTCCCAGATGAGCTGGTATTTTGTGTGATCATTTTTGTTGAATAGCATGAACATTTGAATTTCCTTTCTAATCTCTTCCATGACCCATTCATGATTCAGCAGTGTGTTGTTCAGCCTCCATGTGATACCGGACTTTCTTTGGTGGCTTTTGGTGTTGAGTTCTAATGTTATTCCCTTATGCTCAGAGAGAATGCAAGGTATAACTTCAATGTTTCTGAATTTAGACAAGTTTGCTTTGTGGCCTAAAATGTGGTCTATTTTAGAAAATGTTCCATGTGCAGCTGAGATAAACGTGTATTCTGATGCGGCTGGGTGAAATGTTCGGTAGAAGTCTGTTAAGTCTATTTGATCTATGCAGCCGTTTAGATCTGCAGTTTCTCTGTTGACTTTTTGCCATGTTGATCTATCTAGTAGGGAGAGTGGTGTGTTAAAATCCCCTACAAATATTGTCTTTGAGGTTATATGGGGTTTGAGGGAAAGTAGTGTGTCTTGGATAAATTTGCGTGCTCCATTGTATGGTGAGTTGATATTTAGAATTGTAATATCCTCCTGAATGAGAGATACCTGAATTAGTATGTAGCGACCTTCTTTATCTCTTCTCACTAATTTTAATTTGAAATCTATTTCATCTGATATTAGGATTGCAACTCCCGCCTTTTTATGGGAGCCGTTTGCTTGGTAAATTTTGTTCCAGCCTTTAACATTGAAAATGTGTTTGTTTTTACGGGAAAGATGTGACTCCTGCAGGCAGCAGATAGAAGGGTCTTGTTTTTTAATACAACTAGACAGTCTATGTCGCTTAATTGGAGAGATCAGTCCGTTAACGTTAAGAAATAGGACGGAGAGGTATTTGGGAGTTCCTACCATGTTATCCACCTTCTTGGGGGCTGCGAAAACTGGGTTCTTCCTATGGTTCTTGGATTCTCAGTTTGGGTGCAGTTTCTTGGCCTTTATTGTGGTCTTGTTGCTTTTCTATGTGTAGGACATCTTTAAGAATCTTTTGTAGGGCTGGTTTGGTGGAGATGTATTGTTTCCATTTTTCTTTGCTATGGAAGGTTTTTATTTGGCCTTCAGTTATGAAGGAGAGTTTAGCTGGGTACAGTATTCTTGGTTGATAGTTGTTTGTTTTAGGGCATGGCATACATCATTCCAGGCTCTTCTTGCTTTGATTGTCTCTGCTGAGAAATCTGAGGTGATTCTAATTGGTTTCCCTTTATAGGTGAGTAACCTTTTCTCCTTGACAGCTTTAAGGATCTTTTCCTTGTTCTGAGTTGATCCTGTGTGGATTATAATGTGACAGTGGGATGTCCTATTCTTGTCTGGTCTATTTTGGATTCTAAAAGCTTCTTGTATCTGAATAGGCCTATCTTTTTGTATGTTTGGGAAGTTCTCTGCTAGGATCCTATTAAACAAATTTCCTAGAACATTAACTTCTGTTTCTAGGTGCTCCTCTACACCCATTATCCTTAGATTAGGCCTTCTGATGGTGTCTTCCAGGTGTTGGATAGATCTATCATATTTCTTGGACTTGTCTTGGATGGTTGTATGTTCTTTCTCTATAATATCTAGGCTGTCTTCAATCCCTGAGATTCGATCTTCTGCATGGTCTAACCTGTTGTCAAGACTCTCTACTTTGTTTTTTATCTCTTTTCCTTCTAATTGGTCAGCTTTGATGGCTTCAAATTCTTTGTTGAAGCTCTGTTTTAGGTATTGTATGAATTTCTTTACTTCCTTAATTTGGTGTTCAGTGTTTGTTCTCAAATCACTTAGTTGATTGGTTATGGTTTCTTTGGACTCCCATTCCTTCTGTGGGGTTCCATTCAGCATTGCCTTTGTGGTCTCCCTGACTTCCTTCAGCTCTTTGTTAATGGATTAGATGAATGCCTTTAGTGATCTTTGTGTATTCTCTACCTATTCTCTAAATTCATGTATTACTTTTTTCTTAGCTTCCTCCAGTTCGTGGGATTCCTGCAGTTCTCTTTGAGTGTTCTCAGCCTGCTCACGCCATTCCTCCCTTTCTCTTTGAGTATTCTCAAGTTGCTCACTCAAGTCCTGTATCAGTTTTTGAGTAGCTTCCTCGCGCGTATGATATTCCTGTATAAACTTTTGGGATGCCTCCTCTCTATCCCTATCACGCTCATACAGAGTCCTTTTTAAGTTGTCAAACTTTTCATTTATCATGTTTGCCAGCAGTGTTTGTAGAGCTATTTGGGAACTCTCCTCTGGATTATTCATTATCTGTTCTGTCCCATGATTATCATGAGTGGGAGTGGAGATACCCAGACTTGCCATTTTTCTTGTGTTTTTCCGGCTTACTCTGTCCATTTGAGATGAAAGTAGCACCAGTTTTGTGCTAGAACACTATCTTAAGGCAACCATCTACCAAAGTTTGCATTTGTACAGTCAATAGTCTACAGATACATTCTAGTTCAACAGATACATCTATTCAACATCAAACCACTATATGTTAATGGGCTTCGAACCGCAGAGAAGAATTTGGAAAACCAGAAATTATTAGGGTTAGGGAGAGATGTGGGTAAAAGAGAAATAAATTGGTGTGGGGAGGCACAGGGAGAGTTAACTATGTCCTAATCTCAATGCAGGAAATAGATTGTGTAGGATGCAAGTAGAGAGAGAGAAAAAAAGGAGAAAGGGAAAGAGAAATGAAAAGAGACCAGAAAAAAATAGAAACGTAAAAACTAATATTATTATGGAGATTTACAAACAATCTATTTAGAGAGTAATGTGAATATATTGAGAGAAGGGGAGGGACATAGAGGAGATGTGAAAAACTTAAAAAAATGCTTAAAATATTATATAAGTATAAAGAGGTAGTACTGCTATTAAGGAATTTAAGTCTCAGAGGTTTTGAATTGAGTAATAAATTTGTGGATTAAGTGTGTACACAATGGGGGATAGGGTCTACTAGTTAACTAAGGGTTTATCTAAGGATGTGCAAGACAAGAGTTAAGTCACATAAAGAAGAACAAAAGAGAGGAAAAGATGAAAAGGATAAAAAAGGGAGAAAAAAAGATCAGAAGTTCAGTAGAGCTAAACAAAAAAACAAAAAGATAATTCAAAAAGAAAGAAAAAGAGAAAGAAGACAAAAAAAAAAAAAAGGAAAACGCACATTCACGTATCCCTAAAATAAAAATTATAAGAGGAAAAAAACGTTACTGGAAAACAATTTTTTTTCAAAAAAGGCAAAAATTAAAGATTAATAAATGTTTTAGAAAAGAAAAAAAATAATTTTATATATATAAGGTACCAAAAAATAAAGAAGAAGAAGAAGAAGAAGAAGAAGAAGAAAAAAAGTTCTTTGATTTTTTTTAATCTTTTTGGGAGGGGTGGGAAGAATCCTGTATCTCCCTTGTGTCTGTAACCTGCCTCTTGTTGGAGTCTCTGGTCTGCTTGAGGTCCTGTGGCTTGATTGGTTTCTTAAGTCAGTTTGTTCGAACAGGCAGAAAAATGCTCTGCTTTACCCAAGATTTTGAGATCCCCCTCCCAGGTTAGTTTAATGGGAGGGTGATCTGCTTTGAGAATCACAAAAGAGGGGGATGCAGTGATGAGGCTAGGTTCTGAGTAGAGTTGAGGCCTTTCAACAAACAGTAGCTTTTCCCTGGGGCTATTTTGTGAAAAACTCACAGAGCCCAGCCTGGAGCCATTCTCAGGGTTTCTGTTTTTCAATTGATTATGGAGGCTGCTAGAGGGAGGGGCAGCCCCTGGCTCTTGTTACCCAGTGAGGAAAGCCACTCCTATGGCTGGCACCTGAGCTGAGTGACTTTTCCCTGGATGGATCTGAGTCTGGCAGGTCACTTCACTGTCAAGTTCTTGTGACCTGCTAAACGACTCGTTTTATTCCAAGGCCTGAGTTGGAGCTAGCAGCTCCTCCGAGCTTTGTCGGTATCCAAGATCGAGATCACCGGTGCTGGGGGGACGGGTGGCCTTCCCTCCTCTGCTCCCTGAGAAGGATTGAGGACGTCAGGCTTCTACTCACGCCAAGTCTTGGATCCTGGGTAGTCTCTGGTCTGCAAACTGCAGGATGAAGATGTCCGCTCCTTGTCGGTTCTTGCTGGTGTTGAGTAGAATCCACTCGCCTGCTGCATCTGACTCCTTCGTCCCAGACTCTCTGTGGCTGAGGTATGGGTGCCCTGCGGTAGCCACCGCAACCCTGCCGCCGCAACGGCGGCTGCTGGCAAGCGTTCAGATGTGTCTCCTTGCCTTGGCTTCCCCTCTCTTGTCTAACTCTCTGTCCTGTGATGGCACACTTGGTGTGATTCTCTGGCTTAGGACTGTTCACAGGAACTCTAAAACTGCTTTCTCTGCGAAAGCTTGTTCAGATTCCAGCTTCTCCTCTGCCATCTTCCCGGAACTCTTCAAACATTTTTTTAATTAAAGTACAAATATTTCCAAAATGTGACCAGGTAATGAAGCCTTCTTAATAATGTATGTGCTTCTTGAAAACACAGTAACAACAAATATGTTTAGAACTACAAGAAACTAAATTTATTTAAATTCACCAACCATATAAAAATTAAGAAAATAATTGTTAAATATTCATGTTAAATATTTTAAAAGCAAAATATGCGTCTAAATAATTTACATGTGTAAAACTCATGCAAAATTAAATTAACTAATACGATGACTGTGAAAAAAGAATTACTCTAAAGAAACAAAAGAAAATAATTAAGTTCAAAATTTGAAATTTAGAAAATAAAATGAAATGCATTCTTTAGTTGACTTAAGTAACTGTAAACCCTCTGTATATCAATTTTATAATAAAAAATGCATGAACAAAGAAAGCAAAAATACCCATTGATCAATAGCAACAGCTAAAGCATCAGTATTTCTTTTTTTTTTTCTGTACAAGAAAATCGATGGAGGGGATAACAATGTTCTTTCCATTGAAAAATATACTCATTACCTTACTTATGTAACTGTAACCCCTTCGTACATTACCTTTACAATAAAATTAAATTAAAATTAAAAATAAACTAAATAATATACCAATTAAGAATTCTTAGAAGCCATTGTTTAAAAACTTTGTAAAAAGCTGCCCTAAGTACCCAAGGAATATACTTTGATGATACTATTTAAATACTTAAACTTCAGCAGAGAAGCAAAAAGATTATAAATGTTACAAAGTAAAATAATAAATCAGAATATATTACTATTAATTAAAATCATAAGTTGAATTTATAGTGGTAGTCAAATATGTGAGAAATGAGACGAATTGCCATTTGCAGTTAATAAGTGAGAAAGAATTTTCTAGGTCTTTTAAATTTATCTTAAGATAATGAAGAAACTATTTTGTCACATCATATGATAATCAGATAAAGATCATAGTAAACCAAAGAACAGATTGAACTAAGTTTTGGGATGTTAATGTATTTACCTATTTTGGTTGTGGGTAATTGTGGGAATTTCAACTTGGAGTATTGTTCTTGCTAGGCTGGTGTCATATAAGTGGTTAATTTTAGAATAGGGGTTCCCTTTCCACAAGAACATGCACCCGATCTGTCCTTTTAGCCTTCCATCATCCATGGCATCAGAGTTGCACACTAATTTGTCTAGCTGCCTTCCTTTGCTGGCCTGAATTCTGCAGTCCTTCCAATCTTAGCCTCTAGATAGTGCAGGATGCTTGAAATGATCCAGTCACCCAGCTATACATTGAGAAGGAAGTCCACTAAACTTTTGGCTTGGGTTCTGTTCTCAAGCCTCCTCAGTAGTTAAGATTAGATATGGGATCCCCTGGTGCCAAATAGTAACAATATTTTTAAAGCACCTAGACATATATATGATTTAGGCTTGTGATTACCTCAGGAAAAGAATAAAAGAGAAGTGAAGCATAAAGGACAATCAGAATTTTAACTAGCTACTCAGAGGCTGAATCAGCTTAGCTAGCTACTCAGGAGGCTGAGATCTGAAGACCACTGTTCAAAGCCAGTCCAATCATGAAAATACATGTGATTATCTCCAAAAAATCGGAATGGAGCAATGGCTCGAGTGGTAAACCACTATCCTTGGGCACAGAAGCTTAGGGATAGTGACCAGGCACTATCAAGCTTCAGGAATGATGAATACATGCATGAGCACCTGCATATGTGCGTGTGCATACACACGTGAGCATGAACACACAAACACACCAATGAGTATTTCAATGCGACCTTCTTAAATTTTTTATCTTGTTGTATCCTTTTGCCATGTATTAGTTCACAAATTAACAAAATCAGCTAAGCAACTATTTACATCAACTCATCATGTTTCTCTAAAGTCTATTCTCTTTTTGCAATTATTCAGGAGGGCAATTCATCTCCCTCAACTCTGTAGTATTAGATGATTGTTTAGGTTCTTCCTAGCTATATGATTTTGTGAAATTCTGCAGCGAACAGCTTATTTCTTTCACGAGAAGGGAAGCCTCTGTCAAACAATTCATAATAGGTTTTTCTCCTCCTGGCAAGCATCTGTAGTTTTATTATCTTCGTATATTTCATGATCTGTCTCTGTATGCCAAAGACTGCTGTGAAAATAAAAAGACCCTTTTCAGCATTTAGCATTCATATAACATTCATAGGTATGAAGGTGTTTAAATATTACTGAAATTGCTTTGGAATAAATAATGTTGACCTTGACTATCTTGAGAAAGAAGAATTGGTTTCTCAGCACTTAGGTAAGAACGTGAGTGAAAGAAACAAAAGGAAAATTTGGAACAACTCAACACATACATTCAAATGAAATAAACAACCCAAGAAAACACAAATTAATTCAGTACTCAAAAACCTGCAAGAAATGTAAAGATTTAAAAAAATCAGCTATGATAAGCTTTTGAAAATCCTGACTACATGGGAGTCTACTGTTGTGAAGACAGTGGTTAAAACTTAGACTGGACAGAATGATCTGTACACAATGCCATGCACCTGTTATTCTAAATTCCAGGAAGAATAACATAAAGTGGACTGAGCCTAAGATCATACACAAGAAGGAAGCCTGATTCTATTTGAAAAATAATCAGAATAATTTAGGGCTGGGGGCATGACAAAGTGGCAAGAACACCCATTTAGGAGACACAAGACACTCAATGCAAAATATATTATGGTTATTGAAGAAAAAAGCTATGACTTTAAATAGTTGGAATGATTGTAAGATTTGAGTATTTCAGTGGAGAAAAAACCCATGAGAGAGATAGAGTGAACCCATGTTGTGATCCTTTCTACTTAAGCTATAATGTTGTGTGGTACTCCAGACATAACAGAGTTATCTTGCAAATGAGCATGGATGTGCATTTGGGTGATGGAAATACTCTACTTACACAGGTGTAAATTAGATTTTTGGCTAGATTATAGTTCTTGAACTAAGACTCTGTGTGATGTCCCTGACCTTATTCTCTCTCAAGGCTACCACTCTACTACTTTGACCCGCAGTTCCAATTCTGATTTTCTCTTCATTGTTTGGAGATAATAGGCTCATGGGCTTTCTTGCCCAAGATGGCTTCAAATCATGATCGTCAGATCTCATCCTCCTGAGTAACCAGGATTCTAGGCATAAGCTGTCTATTTTTTAAATAATTTAGTAAATCATACAGTTACAGAAATTATAAATTATCATTACAACCTGTGTAATAGATGTGTGTATGTATATATCAATGCATACAGATAGAAATATTTTAACGTATCTTTGTATCTACAGTAGATTTATGAAAAATCAACCTTTGTTGTAAAATAAAATGGAAACAAAAGTTATTATGGAGGAAAACAAAGGGAATTGTTACATGTTTCTTGTTGTTGAATGGAATATGAATTGTGAGAATCAGTTTAGGAAAACCATCTTAATTTAACAAAATGGATAATGGGTATTAATTCCAATCTCTCTATTTGCCCTTATTGTGCATCCTCACACATGAGTGTCAAAATCAAACCACAATTTTTGCTTTTGTATTTAATGCACCTGTTATAATTTAGGGGATTGATGAAGTAATCAAAAAATGATTAAAATAATAGTAAGTGAGGCTATGAGTTAGAGCTGAAAATGTTTTTAAATATTATAATAGCTAATTAAATTGAATTTCTCTTACTTTTCCTCTATTGTCATGTCCCTCATTCCCAAATTAGAAAAGTACATAGAAGGTTCTCACTAAATTATTGTACAATAATGAAAAAAATGCATTGCACAGTGTGGTTTTAGCTTATTGAGACCTGTAGGGTGTAGTGTGTTTTTGAGGACTTGCAAAAAGTTGTGATGGTGAAGAAAGGACGGATGTGCTTATTCTGGAAAATTGCCTAGAGGATTGCTCCCAGAAAGATAGTGACGAATTCTTCCAAAAGATACAGTAAAATCACTTTCACAATCATGTTCACTGCTGCACTATTTACTGTAGCCAAGTTATGAAAACAGCCTAGATGCCTTATGGTGGAGGAATGGTTGGAGAAAGTGGGGCACATATACACAATTGGATTGCACCCATCCATTATGAAGACTGTTACATAATTTGCAAAGAAATAGATAGATCTAAAAATATGTTAAGTAAACTAAGTCAGAGCCAGACACACAAAGGACCCATGTTCTGTCGCGTATTTGGAACATAGGACTTTATGCAAATTTACACAATAGTATTGCAGAAGAGTATTTAAAAGGCGAAATTTCTTATAAAATTGAACTTTTATTCCAACAAAATGAATACCAAGAAGCTATCATTTGGCAGATATGAGAAAGTCAAAGGGAAGGAATAAAGAGAGTTATGGATGAAGAGAGGGAAGGTATAATATTCAATGCAGAAACTAGCAGAAATGAAAGTGGGGTGAGGTTTGGAAGGGTGTGGGAAAGTTATGTAAAGATCCATTGTACTTATAAACTGAATTGTTGAATAGAAATTCCTTCGTACAACTATTTAATAAAAATATAACTAAAAACAATGGAAACACGGCTGGGAAGGTGGCTCAGTGGTAGAGAACTTGCCTTGCATGCCTGAGGCCCTAGGTTCGATTCCTCAGCACCACATAAGCAAAAAGTAAAAAGCCAGAAGTGGTGCTGTGGTTCAAGTGGTAGAGAGCTAACCTTGAGCTGAAGAGCTGAGGGACAGCTCCCAGGCCCAGCGTTCTGGACCCACGACCGGACCCCCCCCCCAAAAAAAAAAATGGAGACATTTGAATCTTAAACTGTGTTTTCTTAAACCACGAGTCAAAATAATAGTTTCCTTCTCAGAAATTTTCTTTGAAGTTTTTTCCTCAAAATGACATAAAAGTGACCAACAAAATGAATGTCAATACATCACATTGCATATCCTAAAGAAACACAATATAAAAATCACAGTGAAAATGTTAGAATTCATCACATAATCAAATAACAGGGAGAAATGATCAAATCCTGATTGTTTTTCCAAGTACGTTACGTATGGTATCTAATTTGATCTTCACAATAATCCCATAAAGTAGAACTACTTCCATTTCTAATTCTCAGATGATGATATCGAAGTCTTCAGAGCTGGAATTATTAGTACAACATTGCACAAATGGTAAATCTTAGCCTGTGCCCCATTCCCACCGTATCAAATAACTTCATTCTAATTTATGGCTAAAATACCAGCACTTAGTCCACTAATTCTAGGAAAATTTCCCAGAATTATTGTCCACATTCTAATAATATTTCACTTTATCTTTGTTAGAAAATAGGAAACTAAGCGGGATGCCGGTGGCTCCATCTGTAACCCTAACTACTCAGGAGGCTGAGATCTGAGGACTGCAGTTCAAAGCCAGCCCAGGCAGGATATTCTGAGAGATTCTTGTCTATAATGAACAGCTAGTAAACCAGAAGTGGCACTGTTGCTGAAGCGGTACAGTGATCAACTTGAGCGGAAGAACACAGGGACAGTACCCAAGCCCAGAGTCAAGCGCCACAACCAACCAAAAAAAAAAAAAAAAAAAACAAAAAGAAAAAAAAGGAAATAGGTAACTGTAATATAAAAACTCCAAGTTCATAATCAATTTATACCTCCCTGGTGAAAGGAACTGCTAAACTATAACATTCTTGATTTCTAGCTCAAAATTTTAGAAATCATATTCTATCCCATGACAACACTGCATTGCCTGGAGACCCTCATCTCTGTTTAACACAGTCATACTGAAAGAATAACCTTCCCAATTCCTGATGGAAACAGACTGCCGGTCTATAGACCAATCATTTCCACATTGTAGTTCACATAAGTTGTTTACCATTAGAAGTATTTTGATTGCTTTTTATACCCAACATTTTGAGAGAAATGTATTACATTAAAATGCTATTAAAGCAAAACTGATATAAAAATCACCTTTGACCCCAGATAAATATTTTACCTTTCATATACCCAAAAATACAGTCTTACCTATCATTAATGTTAGGAATGAGAGGTTAAAAATCATAGACACCAAGACCTAAGCATCAATTAAAGACTCTCCAACTTGTGAATACAATTGGTTTAAAAAGATATCAATACTACTGCACGTTTTTCAAAATTTCTTGTGATACTGAAGATTCAATCATAAAATATTAACACTTGAAAACAACTCATTTTCTTGGGAGTAGGACACAAAACACAAGATTAATACTAATCATTTTCAAATACCTTTATTTTTCTACAAATTCACTCTTATAATTATAAAGAGTGTGAAACTAACTGAAGTACAGAGCCACAAAGGTAATAATTTAACTGCATCATCTACATTCAAAAAACTATTACTAGAAAACAAAATTATACTAATAATTAGCTCACCAAACCACTTTATTCTATTTTATTTACTTTCATAAAAACTGGGTTTTCATAAAATGATAGATTAAAAAAGCCTATATACCCACTTACATCTTCAGAACTTAAAAATATTTAGTTCAGAAAAGTCTTTAGCTCTATATTCAATGAACTGAAATAATACTAAAATATTCAAAGGCTTTTCAGAAATTGCAAGACTAGCTCTGGATTGTTATGTATATTGGAAAAGATATTCGAAAAGCCTTATTTGTTAAATTTGGGATAGTTACTCCCACAAAAGAACCATTAGTGAAGATCCAATTGCATGTACAAAACAAGTTCAAATGCATCCACAATCTGGAGGTGACACAGGCTTTCTGTATGTTTGTTTTTGAAAGGTATATATAACAAGCATATCCACAATACTGTTTTCAGTCAATATGATGGGATATTCAAACCTAAAAAATACAGGGTTGATTATCTTAGTGAGAATAGATATGATGTTACAAAGAAAGTTATTTTCAACAGAAATCTGGAAAGAGTTTATCCACCTTGTGTTTCACAGGAATAAACAGAGAGTAATACCTGTTTGGTCAAGTAGGTCAAACTCACTCCATGAGTATATCTTAAAAGTTTAATCAATTTAAGAGGTCAAATACATGTTTTGTACTGACAGTCATCTTACAGCAATAACTTACTACCTAATTATATCTGCATCTTCTTACCTGACATATAACAAGAGCTGAAATTGGTCTCTTTTATCTAATTTAATGTTGTATATGCTTTGATTATGATGATGTTATTATTTGACAAATAAAATGTACAGAAGAGTGACTCCATAGAAATGACATGACAGAACACTGATAAATAAAAACATTGCAACACTGTTAGCTCTTTTCAGCCTCACCCTTTCCACATTGGCAAGCAACATTGCAACAGCACACTCACACATATACACATACACACATGTGTGCACATGTACACACATATATATGCATGCTAAATTCAGGGTTTAGTACAAAAAAGTACAAATAAAATATTAGTGATTTGGACAAACGTTAATTTGCCTTATTACAAAATAATACACAATCCAGTCACCATGGGTGTTACTTTTTACTTGCCTCGCCACATGTGACCACTTAATTTATGTTAATTAATTAATTAATTCATTTGTTTTGTGCTAATACTAGCCTTGAATTCAGGGCCTGGTTCTGTCCCAGAATTTGTTGTTTTTTTGTTTTAAAAATTTATAAAAATTGTTCTCCTAAGTCATAATGGTTTGGTTAAGTTTCTTAATTTTCAAAAATGCCAATCCATCTTTGTGTCTGTACAAAATATTTTCACAATACAAAGCAACGGCAATATCTTACTTTAAAAGTTCATGGATTCAATGGAATTCTTCAAGTGAATTGCCTGACTTTGATGTCAAATTGTATTCGAGTTGTTTGTATACATCTCTAATGATTTCTGCAGAGTTTGTGATTTTTTAAATCAGAAATCATTTTAACTTATCTGTTGAAATGAGTAGTACAGAAACTAAAAATATTTCTGGTGCTTGTCTGAAAAAATTATATTTTAAAATAATCTGTATTTTGTTTGTATAATGTCCATAATCTATTTCATTCTCTCCTAGATATAATACTTTGAATTCTACATTGTTCTATATTATATAGGTTCATTAATAAATGTGTTATTTCAGATAGCATTCCATATAGAAAAAGTTTAAGATTCCTTTTTTACCTAGGTCCTTATAGTATTTTATTTCTTTGGGATAAAATGACAATGTTATCTACTTTCAAAAGTTTTGTAAAGATTATGCTATATAAAGGCCTTTCTAAGGTGAGGATTTAATACACTGATGTCAAATTAACTTTCAGTTCAATGAATTATATGTGTTGTTACATTTGTATTTTTTATTGTGAAAATACTGTACCGAGGGGTTACAATTACATGGGCAAGATAATGAGTAAATTTCTTATCAAGCATTGTAGCCTCCTCCTTTGTTTCCCCTTCCCATCCCTTCCCATCCTCCCCCTGCCCCCCCACTCAATCCTCCCCACTACCCCCACCCCGCACCAAAGTTGTAAAGTTCATTTTTGACATAACAACTTGTATTTTTGTAATCAAATTTTTAATAACTGTTTTTCATTTCTTGCTTCTGAAGAATGAAAAATATTGAATTCTTCACAAATTTTCATATCATCCTTTTGCAAATGCCATGATAATCTCTATATTGTTGTAATTTGGGTAAACGTTCTGCTGAAGCATGTAGTATCCTGTAAATTTAAGTAGTTAATGATGCAATCTTTATACAGGCATATATCCTTGGTTGACTGTTTGTAACCAGGAAACCTTATTGTTCCTAAAAATGCTATTGATCTTAATTCTCTAAAATTCTGTGTATATTGGAAAAAACATATTGTTTGGTCGATTGCTCACATTTGCAATTTTTTGTCAATGACTATTTCAAGTTTTTTTCATTTTAAATTTGATCATACTTTGAAGCCTTTATAGCTAGGTCCAAAGGTGATAGCTTTTCAAGTACTTATTTATCAACTGAGTTAGCTTTGTGGAGCTAATGGATTCAAAGCAAGCCTTGCTTAAGAGTTACTTCTAAACTTCTGGGCTTAAAATTTCCTAAATGAGGTCGTACTGGCACAAATGTCTACCTGACCACTTACTCTTCTTTCATATAGCTACAGACCAACCAGAATATCTTACCCTGACAGCATAGATTGTCTTACTGGAACAAAACTAATCTTAGTTAAAAAGGATCATGGAGAGATGAACAATTAAGACAGAATCATTTAGACTAGAAGGTATTTTATCAAAATATAATTGTTTCTTATACCTAATATTTCAAAAGTAGCTAAAGCCAAGAAGATGAAAAAGTTTTCACATGCATGATTACCTAATGTCCTGGCCAGTCTACCATCCAACCAGGCAGGAATTTACACTACTGCCTTTCTTTCACCAAATATTTTCATAATTACAAGAAAAGTCTATATGTTTCTCCTTGATATTAGGCCTTAAATTGGTGATGTTTATCACAGTGTTTCCTCTTGCCTCTAGGATCTAAATCTACAAATGGTAAAGCTTTAGGTCCAACTCTGCCAAACACTGAGGTAGAAATAATGGAGCAATACTTTAAAACACAGTTGCTTTTGATGCCCCAACCACAACAGTACATTGCAAAACATGTGCCTTTTTCTTACATTATATATAGTTATATATTTTATCATTATACGTGCTAATATTTTATTTCACACAGTGAAACTTACTAGAATTAATTGATAATTTGACATATAAATAGATTGGAATATAAATAATAAGGTTTAGAATGTACATTAGAATATAAAAAGCATCAATTCAATGTCTTCGGTATAAACTTTTGATACCTTCTAAGTGTTCTTGGTCTTCTGAATTCACATTGTAAAAAAAAATTATTGTTTTCCTCTAATCTTTAAGGGACTTTACCCTGCTGCTCTGTTTATTGTTTTAATTCACTGATGCCAAAATATTTTTCTCCAATTTCGGAAGCCTTCCCAATGATTATACCCAATTTTTCTGATATGATATCTAAAAGGTATTACTCTTCTGCAGGACCCATGGGTACTAGGATCCCAGGTCCCAGTTATCTGCTTCATCAGATAACAAGGGCAAGATATCTCACCTAGACTCATGAAACATGTCAACAGAAAGTAATTGAAAATACATCTCAATTCCTTACGACACCAGAATTAGCAGTATGCAATTGTGAAATGCAATGCAACTTAAAATGCAAGATGAGATCACAAAATCTAACAGAAAGTACAGCAATTCAAACTTTCAAAAAAATGACCAGACCATATGTGTGACCAAGATCACAAATGTCACAAAATTATTTTTAATACCCCTCTTGTAATGATTACTGAAAGATTTAGTCCAGCATAAGTAGGCCAAAAAAACAGTTCCTGAACGATAGATCCATAATTGGTCTACCAAGGCTAGGAAAACTTGACTTCAGGTCAAATATAATTCACAAAAACATTAATTGAGAAGATCGTTAATGCTTCAAAATACTGGTACTTCAGTAAAACTTGGTTCTGTTGTATAAAAATGTTATCATTCACAAACAAATGACAACCTACATTTAATCTCCTGAAAACAGATTCCTTTTCAAATAATATTTTAAAAATCACATTCACCAAAATAACATTTGACAAGTAGACGATAGTGACATTACAAATTTTTCAAGTTTAGGGTGCAAGTTACAATAGAGTGGATTAATTTCTCCAGCACTAATGCCAAGCAGTTTCAACCATTCATTAAAGTGCAGAAATAGTAACACCCACCATTTGTGTTGTTCAGTAGGTGCCTTCCAGAAATGTGTCAAATAGAACAACCTTCCATAATCCAAACCCAAACACTAGCTAATATAGTAAGTTTTATCACTTAATAAGGTACATTTTAAAAAGTCACAAATAGATGCTTTATCATATGTTGTTTTATGTTTTCCCTATCTGTCTAACATAGTAAGAAATATGACTTAAAGTCATGAATATGGGTACTCATCAGAGATGTGACAAACATAAAATCTGTCTTCTATTTCTATCATATTCCTCTATAGTAGTAAATCATGGTTTTCTTCTTTTTCCAAAACTTATAGGTAGTAGAAAATATTATCCCATGTAAAATAAAATAATCACAAACCTTTTAACAAAGCCATTTATAAAATTTTGTAGTTAGGAATATATTCTAAGCCATATTTAAACTTTCTTGTTGAATAAAGATTAATCTTCCAAATGGATGAGAATAAAATCATGTCTAGGTCCTTCACGTCTCCAGTCTTGCAAATTGTTATTTCAGATGAATAAATTATGGAAATATAAGCTGACATCAGTTCAAGTATATTCAGGATTGAAACTCCATGGAATGTATTTAAACCTTTCAAAATATTAACAGACAGTTTACCAGAATGACTATCAGGAAGTTGAAACCAGAGAGGAATAATAGTAAAGACATAGAATGAATAACAAATGGAACAAGGGACAAGTACAGCTAGAATACTCAATGTACACATGTGATAAAGGACGTGGTAAATCTGAAATAAATCTTGGAGAAGGGTTTGGTTGAGAATAACAGAAGGAGTCACTCTGATCCAGGAGAATTGGACAATTAGATGGACATATTTATTGTAATACACTTGCAAAACCTTTTGAAAATTAGTTAAAAAACACAACAAAAAACAAAAACACTCAAAAATCACAACCAAACAGCAATCTCTAGAAAGGATGAATGTGACCACTCAAAATTTTAAATAGTTAATGAAAGGTAGTCTTGGGAAAGCAAACAAAGCTGTTCAAAGAGGGCAGTTTTGGGTAGCAGAGAATTTTGAACAGATTTAAATAGATTGTCTAAGGATATGAATCACCTATATCTGCTGCAAATATTTTCTTCTGTGAGTTCTCTTTGTCTGCAATGGATAATCCAGTCCTCAGCCACACTTTATAGCTAGTGAAGATAGAATGGGAGAAACAATATCAAGAACCCATTACTCCACTGGAGACAGAAACGTCCTCTATGTTTTCTTTCATCTCTCTTAAATACTCTTTCGTCAAACTTTTAAGGCAAGTGATTTCTTTTGTATTTTCTTTTTCTTTTTTAATTTAATTTAATTTAATTTGTTGACATACTGTACAGAGGGGTTACAATTACATGGGTAGGATAATGCATACATTTCTTACCAAGCATTGTAGCCTCCTCCTTTGTTTACCCTTCACATCCCTTCCCAGCCTTCCCCCTCCCCCCCAATCCCAATCCTTCTCCTTCCTCCCCGTTCCCCCCGCCCCGCACCGACATTGTAAAGCTCGTTTTGGACATGACAACTTGTACTTCTCATTGTTGCAACAGGTCCACCTGTTTCCTTAAACAACTGGTTTTTCCCCATGTCCTCCACAAGTTATACTGACATCAAATATAGAGAAAGCAGGGGTTATACTGTGGGGGAGGGATACACAAAGCAACAAAGAGATAATCTTATAAATACCTTAGAAACATATGCGTGAAAGAAAAAAACATTAAAATACATATCTAAGGGTTCATTTTCCTGACATCACATTATCTGACCTTTTCCGCTTGAATCATACATATACTAGATATTGCAAATAAGGGAAACCATGGGACCTATGTTTCTCTGGGCCTGGCTTACTTCACTTAATATAATTTTTTCCAAGTTTTTCCATTTCCTAACAAATGGGGAAATGTCATTCTTTCTGATGGAGGCATAGAATTCCATTGTGTATATATACCACATTTTCTTGATCCATTCATCTACTGAGGGGCATCTGGGTTGGTTCCATATCTTAGCTATGGTAAATAATGCTGCAATAAACATAGTTGTGCTGGTAGCTTTAGTGTGGTCTTGTTTGTAAACATTTGGGTAAATGCCCAAAAGTGGAATTGGTGGGTCATAGGGGAGTTCTATGTGGAGTCTTTTGAGGAACCTCCATACTGCTTTCCAAAGTGGTTAAACAAGTTTACATTCCCACCAACAATGAAGTAAGGTTCCTTTCTGTCCACATCCCCTCCAGCATCTTTTGTTGTTAGAGTTCTTGATTTTTGCCGTTCTAACTGGAATGAGGTGTTATCTCAATGTTGTTTTGATTTGCATTTCTTTTATGGCTAGGGATGTTGAACCTTTCTTCATGTGTCTATTGGCCATCCTTCTTTCTTCTTCAGAGAAGTTTCTCTTTAAGCCTTTCGCCTACTTATTTATTGGACAGTTGTTTCTTTGAGGATTTGTTGTTGGGGGATATAATTTTTTGAGTTCCAAGTATATTTTAGATATGAGACCCTTGTCCGTTGTATGGCTATTAAAGATCTTCTCCCAATCCATAGGTTTTCTATTGATCTTGCTAGCTATATCATTTGCCCTGCAGAAGATCTGCAACTTTATGCAATCCCATTTGTCCAACCTTTCTTTGATTTGTTGTGTTTCCAGGTCTCTATTCAGAAAATTTCGGCCTGAGCCAAGGAGACATAGGGTTTCTCCTATTCCATCCTGTAATATTTTCAGTGTCTGCTTTGAGTTCAAGGTCTTTGATCCATTTGGAGTTGATTCTGGTGCAGGGTGATATGTAAGGATCTAGCTTTAGTTTTCTACATGTAGTTAACCAATTTTGCCAGCACCATTTACTGAAGAGGCTGTCTTTCTTCCATTCTATTATTTTAGCTCCCTTATCGAAGATTAGATGGCTATAGGTCTGTAGGTTTATTTCTGGGTTTTCAATTCTATTCCATTGGTCCTGAGGTCTGTTCTTATGCTAATACCAAGCTGTTTTGATTACTATGGCTTTATAGTAGAGTTTGAAATTTGGTATTGATATTCCTCCAGCAGTGTTCTTTCCTTTGAGGAGCGTTTTTGCTATTCGGGCTCTTTTATTGTTCCATATGAATTTTTGGATTGCCTCTTCTATTTCCTTGAAGAATGAGGTTGGAATTTTGATAGGTATTGCGTTGAATTTGTAGATAGCCTTGGGAAGTATTGCCATTTTCACGATGTTAATCTTTCCAATCCAGGAGCATGGGAGGTTTTGCCATTGTTTAAGTTCTGTGTTGATTTCCTTTTTCAAGATTTTAAAGTTTTCATCATAGAGGTCCTTCACTTCTTTAGTTAAGTTAATTCCTAGGTATTTTATTTTTTGTGGGGCTATTACAAATGGAGTTGCTTTCCTAACTTCAGCCACACTTTTCTCATTGTTGGCATACAGAAAAGCCATTGATTTTGGGGGGTTAATTTTATACCCTGCTACTTTGCCAAAGTTTTGAATCAGCTTGAGTAATTTGGGAGTGGAGTCTATGGGATTCTTTAAATACAAGATCATGTCATCTGCAAAGAAGGAGAGTTTTATTTCTTTTTCCCTATTTGGATCCCCTTTATGTCTGCATCTTGTCTTATTGCTGTAGCTAGGCATTCTAATATTAGATTGAAGAGAGGTGGAGAGAGTGGGCATCCTTGTCTTGTCCCTGAGTTAAGAGGAAATGGCTTTAGTTTTTCACCATTGAGTATAATGCTGGCTGTAGGTTTGTCATATAAAGCCTTTATTGTATTGAGGAATTTAAGTCAAGTGATTTTGAATTATATCTTTCATTCTTTGTTCTGGCAAAGTAATTAACCAAACTAATTTACTAAATATTATTTGCCATTTTTTCTACCATGCTGTTTACTTGTCTAAAAGAGCCCATTAAACTTCACCTTTGCATTTGGTTGCCACAAAAACCCAACGTCTATGTTAATGAGGACAAATTCTAATGTAAAACTTTGTCTCCAAACAACCGGTCCAAGAAGCTGTGATCACAAATATTTAGCTATACTTTTTTTCTTTTACATTGAAAGTCTTCTTGTGTCTAAAGTGCCACAAAAATAAGTACTCCATCTACTTTTTGGTTCAATCACTTCTAACCTCAAAGATATATTTTGCTAAGAAGATGCTTAGAGGAAACCAAAGTATACTCCACTTTTATGTTCTCTCTTAGGTCTCTCCTTACATACCATATCAGGATCAGTGAAGTTATTCTTTGCAAAATTATTTCAATAGATTATTTTTCTCTTGGTCTTGCATTTGCTCAGCAAGATGTATGGAAAATAATAGAGTTAAATGATCCGTACCTTGGGTGACAGTGTCTGTTACAAAGGACAATGCTTCTATGTCCTAAATCTATGTCCTCCTCTTAGCTCTTGCCTAATTTCCAATTAAGCACAGCTTCTTGGCCTCAAGTCCAGTGAAGCTGAAAGACTAAAAGATCTCCTCCTCACCCTGCCCCGCTATATCTTCATTCTTTCTCTTTTAAAACTCTTTGAAGTTGCCTCATTTGAACACAGAATTTATTTTCCTGTCTTCATTCAGTCTATTCTGCATTGTAGTGAGCCATATAGGCTCTGTAAAATCACTTTAGGTAGCAAAAATATTAAGACAATCTATATCAAAATTTCTGGCCTCCCTCCACTGCTGAAGTCAATATGCTTAGATAGGGCTTGTAAGAACATTGTTTGCTTACCCTTTCAATTTTCTCAATTCTTTTCTGATCCCAAACTTTTTGGCTTATGTAATGAGAAGTCTTCACTACCTCATGTTGATAAGGATATTATTTTTGTGAGCTGCTTATAAATGTGTAATCATTGGAGTATCCAATCAGATTTTTTTTCTGTGTTTCAGTGCTTCACGTGCAAAGACATTGGGGAAAGTGTTACAAACAGAAAAGTGTGAACCCAATACCTTCTTTCATTTTGGAGGGCACTTTCTGCCTAAATATTTTGACTCAAATTATCTTTTTCAAAGAATAATTTTGGTAATTAAAGTTCAATTCACAAATTTTGATGTCTAAGTTTTTTTTAAGAACTTTGAATTTAACACAGTGAGAGTATATTTCCTGGGTAAGGACAATTCTCAAGGGAACCTACAGGATTTACAGTAAGGTTTCTGAAGTTTGTTTAGTGTGAAAATGAGCTATTTTTACCCACTTTTCTCCCTCTCAACTAAGTCTCCATAGTTTCTTTGGATGAAAGCCTATTTTCCCAGGCAATTTTCTTAATAGGCTAAGTTGTTAAAAAGTTTGAACACTTAAAATATGCCTGTCATAATTTTTAAACTCTTTTGAAATTCCTTTATCAAAATCACGTTTTCCCCAATCCTAATTCAACCTTTAACATCAAAAACTGTAACATGTTGTTCACATGATATAGTGTCCATGCAACTATTATTTTCCAGTGGTTTTATGTGTATATATGAACATATAAGCTGATGCTGAGCAAAATGAACTCCAAGATATGAATACAGAGATTTTTTTTGCAGTTGTTTTTAATGTACTATATGATTTCTATTTTCTTTGGGGTTTTCCCCCTATGGTTTGTCCCCGGCTCTATTTGATTTTGGTAGCCTGTGTATTGTGTATACATTTACCTTAATTAGGGAAGGGAACAGGAACAACAAAATGGCGACACAAAGGACAAAGAGCAAGACAATGCAATAGCATTACTCACAAGACAATATGTTGGAAATGTACATTACAACTTGTGAGGAGTATTGAGGTGAAAGAAAACTGTGAGAAAAATGAAAGGGGGTAACAAGTTTGAAAAGTTATGTATTCACTACCTCACAATTACTGTAACCCCATTGTACATCAATTTGACAATAAAATTAAATTAAAAAATAAGCTGCATAAAATATAATTTCACTGTATTGTATAGTAAATATTATTCTGTATTTCATGTAGCAACTTTTTAAAAATCAATACTATTTGGCATCTAATTTGAATCGATTACTCCTTTTTTATCAGAGAGTCATCAACTTGAATGTTATCCAACTAGACAATATTTTCACAATAAACTTGCCAATATTTTGAAAAAAGAATAAATTTAGTACTTTCTCATACTAAAACCGAAAGCAGTTTAATTCTATGGAAACCCATAACTTTTAAAAGTAAATGAGTTGTTATGAGGACAGAATATATGTGTTCCTCAAAACTCCTATGACTAATAAGTACTCATTTTCAAATTCTGAACATTCCATATCTGAGAGATTCAAAACAGTACCTGTTTGCATGTTATGTAATTTTGCAATAGATGCAGTTTCCAATGGAGTGTTACAAATTGAGAAGTCAACAGAAAAATAGCCACATTCTGGTAAAGGAAAAAATTATGAAGCATCTGTAATTAATTCTTCAAGAGTAAGCACATTTTATCAGAGTAAGCTATTATTTCTATGACCATCAATCCCAGGATTTATGCCATAAAGTCATCCTAGTCCAATAGTTTCCAACTTAAAAAGTGCACCTTAAAATTCCCTTAATTCACATCATGAATAGCTTATCTCTATTGTGAAAAATACTACACCTCTGATAATGTGATGCTCTCCTTGTTCTGGAAAGAATACTACAATAAACTGGGTTGCATCATTTTTCCCCTAGTGAGATTCTTGAGATGAGATCACTTGCAAATGTTATTCATTTTTATACTTTTTTAAACTATCACAGATATTCAGGATGCTAAGGTCAGAAGATTATGGTTGAAATCTCCAATAAACTCAGAAAAAGTCAGACACAAGTGGCACTGAGATTGAAGTGGTAGTGCACGATCCTTGAGTATAAACAGGCTCAGAGACAGTTTCCAGGCCCAGATCTCAAGCCCTAGGACAAACCAATAAAACAAAAACAAATCCCAAATGTAGCATTTTTCTCATTGTATACAGAGGCACGTAATTAAGGAACTTGCTTCCTGTGTTACATATAGGTAGAAGAAAGAAGATGTCACACAATTATTCTCTTCAGACAATGTCATACAAAACCCTCAAAAATTGCATTTTTTTCTATATTTATAAATTAATATTGATTTGTTGGCAACTCTGTCTAGATTATTTACATTATCATCTTATACATGAACTGTTGGAATTATCTATTAACTAAGATCTAATTATAACTGGTTTGAAAGCATATTCTAGGCAAATAGAATGCCAGAAACATTTGTGAATTTATCAATTAAACCCTCTACTTAAAAAGAATTTTGTAGTATCCTATAAAATATTAAATTACAAAAAAAACCTAAAATATTTATGTTAACTCTAAATTCTAATTTAGAAATATCTACAAAGTCCTGCATTTGATGAACTTTGCTATTTCTCTAGACTTAAGATTTTGTAATCCTTCCTCATTTCTTTAGAATCCAACAGAATGATGCTTACTTACTTTTTCAAATTTTGGGTGGTAATCATGAGCCATTTTGAATCTGGGAATATTCTGTAATGAAGAGAGCATTTAAAACACAACTGAAGATTATACACGAGTTACATTTCAATAGGAAAGTTGACTTTTCAAAACATAATGACAAAATTAGCCCAAACTTGCAACTGTGTATTCGTTTCTTGTTGTTTGGTATGTTTTATTAGACAAAATTATACTACCTGTTCCAGGGAAGTTATCGCTATTTAATTCTACTCTCTAATCTCCTGCCTTAGTCTGAGTGCTAGAATTCCAGGCTTGTATCACATTGCCTTGCCATGGTTTGTTGGTTTATTTAATCTAGACATAGACTAGCAAATCTGAACTTCTCCAATGATATTATCCAGTAGACTGACTGCTCAGAGTGTTTATGTACTATTTTCAAAGATCTTCTGAATTTGACACAGGATATGATCATTTTCAGATGCACCTGCTGGTATCTCTGATTCATTCGACCCTTTTAATAATAATTACTTGACTCTCTTACTATCTCTCGTCCCTACGTATGTAATAGTCTCAAACTTTTTTGAAGAAAGTTCACTTGAGGACTTTCTAATATTAAAATTTATCTCTTAATTCTTACTCAGGACATATTTTCTATTGCTTTTTTAAAACTTTTCTGAATATTGTAAGAGTTGTTTCATTTATGTATTTGTGTGTGCACATATAAGTGCCTCTGTGTGTATGTGTGTGTTTGTATGTATGTATGCAAAAGCCTCAAGCTCTTATTCATCGATCTTGCTCATGACTGGTATTCTATCACCTGAGACATTCTTCCAATCCAGGTTTTGGCTGGTAGTGTGGCAAAGAGTGTTCGGCCCAGGCTGCATGCAAACTGAACTTCCCAGACTCCTTTATATTTTTAGGTTTTATTTCTCCAGAAGTATCAACTTTTAAACTACCAACATTTTTGTGAGTGAAAAGCCTAAGCTGTAGTCCAGATTTTTAACTCAAAATTTCATAGAAAGATAGATGAACATACACATTGCATATGCTGAGTGTACACTGTTAGAAATGTGATCTTAAGCAAGGTGGTGGAGAGATCTGAGGATTGGGGTTCAAAGCCAGCCCAGGTAGGAAAGTCCAAGAGACTCTTTTCTCCAATTAACTACAAGAAAACTGGAAGTGGCACTGTGGCTCAAGTGGTAGAACAGTAGCCTTGAGCTGAATAGCAGAGAGACAGCGCCCAGGCCCAGAGTTCAAGTGCCAAGACCACCAACAACAACAAAATGCAAGTAAAGAAAAATAAATGCGATCTTAGCCACTAGTTCATTACTATTATAATCCCTGCTCTCTCAAGATGGACTTTTTTTCCAGTTAAATCCATGCCCTTATAGTTGACTTGAATTGGAACCAGAATTATTCTTCCATTCTACTTTTTAAAAATTTGTGTGATTAGCAAGCGTGATTTAGAAAGGGAAAGGCCTCATACTTCATGTTCCACTTAGTAACACTCCCATAAATCTACATACTGGACTTGGCTTTATTGTTTCGATGTTGTCTTATTTGTAGTCTTCTATAGTGTATTGAACCCTTATACTTAAACACAGTACTTCTCTTTCTCCTATTATTGCAAATGTTTCTCTTACTGTTAACTCATGTGCACTAGGGAAATAATGTACAGCACATATACTCAAAAAAAGAATGATCTGAGGACCTTCTTCCCATTTAAAATTTGGCTTAATTTGCAGAGCAATTATGAAGTTTGAACTAAATGTACTCATGGATAATGTATTTATAAGCAATATAAATTTTATATTTTCTCTTTACTAAGTTGTCTCTGAAACACCTGTTACCTCATGCCCAAAAGTGTCCTTGTGTTAGTTCAATGAAGCCCGAAAACATTCCTTAGACCTCAAGAAGCACCAATGATTGTTACTGGACTTTGTGGAAACTGAGCCCAGGAGAGGAATTGAACATAGAGGAATGATAGATTTCAAATTAACTTCTGCATTCCTTTTTACTGTACAAGTAAAGAATCCCAAGGCTTGAAGGAAACTCTGTCCCTTGCTTTTTCCAGTGTGTTTTTTATTCATATAAACTTGTCTGTAAACTTCTAGTTGAGAGTATTACAAAAGATAATAATGTGCCATGTGAAGGCCAGCATAGAATAAAAGGAATTAACATTGTTGTTTTTTTAGTTAGTTTGTATTTGTTTTTGCCAATTGTGTGGCCTTAACTCTGGGCCTAGGCACTCTCCCTCAGGTCTTCAGCTCAAGGATAGTGCTCTACCACTTGAACCACAGCGCCATTTCTGACTTTTTCTGTTTATGTGGTACTGAGAAATCAGGGCTTCATGCATGCAAGGCAAGTACTCTACCACTGAACCACATTCCCAGCCCCTAATAACATTGTTTTTAAATTGTTCTGCTGCAAAGAATCAAAGACATGGAGGTTTAAAAGTGTCTTATGGATGGATATTTCACCCCTGAGATGATTCTCTTTTTGCAGGAGTCAGTTATCAATTCCTTTAGTCTGGTCCTAAGTTCTCCATAGCAATAAGAATTCCAAAAAAGCAGGATCCTGTGAGTATGATCCACACAAGCAGCCTCTTCTCAGACCAGTTTCCCTTTAAGGAGAGTCCCAAAGAAATATCGGGGGTTGTTTTTGTTTGCTTGTTTGTTTAGTTTGTCCGAGTTATGGGGCTTGAACCCAGAGGCTGGACTCTGTCCCTGAACAGTTGTCTTTCTTGCCCACCTATCCTCCAAGATAGTACTCTACTGCTTGAGCCAAAACTCCACTTCAGGCTTTTTTAGTGTTTATTTATAGATAAGAGTTTGACAGACTTTTCTGTCTGGGTTGGCTTTGAACTAAGACAGTAAGAAAGCCAAGTGAGATCAACAGTATGGACTTCTCTTTTGAAAAAAGAAATATTAGATGAAGTTTATTATAAAGCTAATATTTGACAATTTTTAAAAGAAGAGAATATGCCCAGCAAAGAAGCCATAACTTAAATAACTCAGCAAAAGTAGGTGTACTGAATCATTTTGGAATTATTTTTTATGCTTGGAAAGATTACTATTGACCTTGTCATTCCATTTGGGGAAACTGAAAGTCATATTTGCACTTTTTTTGTTGGTCATGGAGCTTTCACTCTGATCCTGGGCGCTGTCCCTCACCTCTTCATCTCAAGTTGAGCACTCTATCACTTTAGCTACAGCACCACTTCTGGGTTTCCTGTGATTAATTGAAGATAAGGGTATCATGGACTTTCCTTACAAGGCTTGCTTTGAACCAAAATCCTCTGGTCTCATCCTTCTGAGTAGCTAGGATTACAGGCATGAGCTACCAGCACCTGGCTCATATTTGCATTTATGTGTACTTAATGACACTATGTAGACAAAGAATGGAAATTTGATGACATTGCAGCTTTTCAGAAAAATTGGGGTAGGAATAAATATGTCCTCATTTTTCCATGTGGTTATATTAATGACTCATGAGCTATGGGACTCTTACATTAGCATCCTATGCCATCTGTGTAGGTGTTATTTAGTGTTAGGCAATATTCATAGAGTAATATAGAAAGACTGAGATATTTAGAAAGCAAAGGAGATCAGGTATGAAAGAACAGCATAGAAGGAGATACATTTATCACACAGATATTAAGAAGTAGCCTAAGAGATTTAGAATGTTAAAGGCAATGAGATATAAGCCTAGTTGATAACTAGTTCTTCAATAACCAAAAATATTTCCCTAGAACAGTTTCTGGTATACGTTAGTTACTATCATTTATTCATTCCATCTGGAGTTATTCCTTCTCTTCTATCACAACTGTTAATTAGCCTATGCTTTTTTGGTGCCATGACTGACCAAAAAGATTTCCAAATCTCACTTAGACTAGCCTTCTCTGTGATTAGCAGTGACCACTCAAAAGCCTGGAATCTTTGAATTTCCAGAATTCATCTTCACTTCACATCTAAGTACATTCCTGGCATTAACTGCAGTGATCTAATGAACAAAACATTTTTGTTCAACACAGTACCCTAATATAGGCAAAATGCATGAATTAGGGACTGTTGTCAGGTATCCATATGGAAGGAGCAACTATATATTCCAAGTATGTGTTCTGTATTTTGTATTTACTAACTGTTTTGTTTTGTTTTTGATAGTCCAGGGAGCTTAAACTCAGGGCTAGGGAATTATTCCTGAGCTTTTTTTTTTTTTTTTGCTCAAAGCCACCACTCTACCACTTGGGGACAGCACCACTTTCAGTGTTTTTCTGTGATGAATTGAACCCAGGGGCTCATGCATGCTAGGCAATCACCACACCATGAAGTCACATTCCCAGCCCTAAATGACTTTCTTAAGATGACATTACATTTTCATTCTATAACTATGTATCATAATTTTGGCCAGGTGGTAGAAAATGACATACAAAACAATACTAAGTCCAGTATGGCTGGATGGACAATGAATAACCGTCATGGTCTAGCCAGGGCACAGAGGGGCTTACCTCATGGAGCTGGTTCAAAAGGCTGAGCAAGACAGCTCCTAACCCACAGCCTACCTCCAGAATGAGAGGGCCACCTTGGGTTCCAGCCACATGGGGACGCTGGGCCACTTCCTCCAGCACGCATTAAACCATTTCCTGTGTGTGAGAGAGAGAAAGGCAGAAGTACACTTAAGCCGGGTGCCCATGGCTCAGACCTCTAATCCTAACTACACAGGAGGCTGAGATATGAGAATCATGGTTCACAGCCAGCCCGGACAGGAACGTCTGTGAGACTCTTATCTCCAAAGAAGCACCAAAAAACTGGAAGTGGCACTGTGGCTTAAGTAGTAGAGTGTGAGCCTTGATCTGAGGAGCTTGGGGACAGCGCCCAGGACCATAGTTCAAGACCCAGACTGATAAGAATTGGACTTCTTGACAATAATAGCACTCATTGTACTAGGGAGCATGGCAGAGAAGTCAGGCCAAGCTTCTTGTGAACTGGAGATCATGAGTATGTCACCTGGCTTCTCCTTGCCTCTGAATCACCAGCTGCAAAACTGAACACAGGGAAGGATCCCCTTCCTTATGGGGATAAGGTAAGGATGAAAGAGAGCTATGTTTTGTTTCACAATCCCTCACCTGTTCCACGATTAATAACAGGCCCCACCTGAGCCTTTTCCAGGTATCTTCCTTTCATTTGCTCACAGAATTGCCAAGAACCATATTTGATGGCCGCTCCCTTTGTGCCCTATGCCAGAGATCCCTCTGTATAAATCCCTTGTTGCCTCACAATTGTCCCAAGAGGAGACTGCTGTCCAATGTTTGAGGCCTAACACAGGGCTTAGCCTGTGGTCAAGAATTGGCTGCTGTGCAGTAAGAGTTTGAGATAATCCATCTAAACCGATGCCTGAACATGGTGCTACATGCCTACTATCCCAACTACAGAGGACCAGGCCTGGTGGATCATGCCGGTCACAGATAGGAGGATCATGATCCAGCCCAGCCTGACCATATATTTAGTCTCTATCTTGGAAATGCCCAAGACAGAAAGGCTTTGCTCACATGGTGGAAGACCTGACTGGCAAGCATAAGGCCTTGAATTCAAACCCTAATATACCAAAAAGAATCCGAGGCCCGGTGCCAGATGCTCATGCTTATAATCCTAGCTACTCAGGAGTCTGAGATCTGAAGACCACAGATCAAGATTTAATATAGGTTTGGCATCACCCATCAGACATCATGGTGAGAAGACCCGGAGTCTGACCTATGCTGGTGCACTCCATACTCGCAGGGTGCACATCCTTACTAAGTTCTGGCTACACAATCTGTCCCCCTGGGAAACCACCCCTTGTGGGACACACCCCCAGGTCCTCCCAAGCTCCCACTGCCACCAACCAGGCCCAAGGGAGTAGACAGCTCCAGGGCACACAAATCCCTTGGTCTTGTAGTTTAATGGTGATAAATCCCCTTCAAGCACCTTACCCTTCCAGGCCCCTAGACCTCAGCCATGAAGCCCCCAAAGATAGCAGGAAAAGTTACCAAAGGGTCCGACTATCTTTGTTGCAACCCACTTCTACACACACACAAATCCAGACTGGTGACAGAAGACTCATCCATGCAGCACCTGAAATTTGCCAATTGATCACTCACCTGAGCACTGTCAGGATGTACAAGTAGAAAGATGATCTCTCTCTCTTTCCCTCTCTCTCTCTCTCTCCCCCTCTCTCTGTCTCTGTCTCTCTCTCTAATGCACACACACACACACACACACACACACACACAAACACACATACACACACACACACACACACACACACACACACATGACTCAGAGAAGTGCCTCTGTTCGTTCCTCATCTGGCACAATGTACAAGCTGGAGCATGGAGGTTCCCTTCGGAGAACCAGGGGCTCCCACTCAAGGGGAGTACCACTCAAATGAAACAGCACCACCCCGCCTCTCCCTTTCTCCAGGGCCAGATCCTGCCCCTTGGGAACAACCAGCCTTGACTCCACATTCACCAAAACCCTAGGCCAGGTTGCTGGGTGAAGGAGTCCTGAGACAGGTGTCTCCTCAGAGCCTGGGAAAGGAAACTAGCAGAGGGTCATGACCTCAGAGGAGTGTCTGACCAGGGGTGAGGGGAAATGGATGGAGTCCTAGGGCTACATATATCGACATACTACTTACTTCTAACCTACATGCTCCTGGGCTAATTGGTGGATTCTTGGGGAGGACGAGGAAATCAAATGGAACAAGAGCACCAGCACATGCTGGCAGAGCTGGTGATGATCCTGTGAGAACTGTTGACAGCTGAGGGGTAGGGGAACAGGCCGGGTGTATGTGTGAGGGGGGTTGGGGTATTCCTCCCAGATATTCACCTTCTGCTTTGACCCCCAGCGCCCTTCACCTCCCTCCTGGGCTTTTCTGGGACCCTCTTCAGGTGAAAGGATGACCAAGCACAGAAGACAAGGGCTCACACAGCAACGGAGGGGGGGTCTATCTTATGCATCCAACAACCTTCATGCCCAGAAAAAAAAGACCAGAGAAGGCAGGTGTGGAGGTGCTGCTCCCCACCTTTGACTAAAGCCACCAAGTTCCCACTAGGGAGAAAAAGGGTGCATGGCTCTGTGGCTTCCACTGCTCTAGGCCAGGGACGATGTGGCACCCTGTCTTCACCCATCATTACATCTGCCCTTTTCCTGGGACATTGGCCGCTAGGGATGGGGGTGGGATCCCCGGGTTGACACCCACCCCCTACCCTTTTGGCGCATTAGTGGCAGAGCCCTGGCTGGACTGTTGGGTGTGATGGAGGTGCAAGTCTGGGACCTGGGGGGATCTCCAAGTACGAGTGTCACAGGGTGCAGGCCCACTGGGCGGCCACTCACTTGTGCTGCTGGGAGGAGTTGTTGGCTGATGCTCCTGGTGGAGTGAGCAGCAATGGAGGGGGCATTGCAGACACTTAGGTCTAGAGCAGAGGACCAGGGGCCGGGACCAGGTCATGATTGCAAGCTTACAAGAAGCTTGCCACCACCTGAGGTTTGAAATATGGTGACTTGGAGGAAGCAAAAGAGGGGGCTGGGAAGCAGGAGGGCACATCAATTTCCTACTCCAAAGTAGCTTCAAGTCTCTTGCTCACAACTCAGCCACCACTACCTTCTTCAACTGCTGGTAGTGGTGACGACCAACCGAGGGAATCCTGGGGGTACAGGGCAGCATGGAATGTGGGCATGGCCACAATTCTTGTATTCGATTGGTCAGAAAGAAACATGAAAGAATGGGATTGTGGCCAGAATCCTGTGATGCAGGCAGCATGTGCAGAGTCAAGATGACAGCAACTCCCCAGCCACTTTCTCTGGGAACTATGTCCAATTCAGTTGGGCACAAGAGGATGACCTGCTTTAGTCAATGGCTGCACAGATTCTTGTGTATATCTGTTTGTTGTCAGTCCCAAACCTTGAACTCAGGATCTGGGCACAGCCCATGAGCTGCTTTTGCTCAAGGCTAGCCCTCTACCACAAGAGCTACATGGCTCTACTTCTGGCTTAGTTGGCACTGAATTTGGACAGGGGTCTCAAGGACTTTTGTACTTAGGATGACTTTGATCCTCCCATCACAGCCTTGTAAGTAACAAGGAGGATTGCTGAGAGCTACTGCTGCCTGCCTCATCATTGGTCTTGCTGATGTTCTTGGACAGACTTGTGAGTTCCCTATCCTCGGGTTTAAGTGGTGGGAGCTGGAGCCTACAGTTCGAATCCTGGTCCTGCCACCTCCAAATGGCAGGAGATCCTATGAAATCCATTCCTATCCATATGATTACCAATGGAATGTGATTAATGTCATGAATTAATGAGCAGTTGTTGAGTTATTCTATGAAAAATTTATACACAATTATATTATAGGACACTGATTGATTTTAATTAACACTTTATTAAGCATTTAAACAATCACATTCATAAAATGGAGGCATAATGAAATACCGAAGAATTGGACCTCATATACTATAAAGGTGCCTTTTTTTCTGCCAAGACTGGGATTGGAACTCATGGTCTGGGTAAGCCTGTTGCACTGTGTGGGAAGGGGAAGATTTCCTCCTTGAAGACAGGAAATTCAAGTCTGTTCCTCAGGCCTGAAATTGATCCCCACCACTAGAAAACATCCTACAATTTACATATATGATTTATATTTATATACATATGTTGACTCCATATTGCATTCAGTGGAGTTTTTCATTTTATTTTTTGTTTTAATCATGTATTGACCGTTTATTTTATTGACTATTATGACACATAGAACATTGATTACATTGAATACATAGTATATAGGTCTGCATATGTTTTCCACTTCATACCTGACACCCAGAAGATTCACAGTAAAGGAAAACATGTGTCAACATCAGCTTCTTACTCCACGATTCATTGTTTGGGAGTGCTGGCATCTGAACTCATGGCCTACAAGGCCAAATTCATGAATGGGTGAGTTTCAACACGCCATCCTGGGGCAAATTGAGCTGACAGGCAGTTCCTAGGACCTGAGATCGAGCCCCAGGGGTTGACAAAATAAGAACAGATTGACACACAGGTGGAAGTATACTAATAAATATATATCTTTATAGCATGCCAGAGATGTCTGTCCATTATTCACTTATATAGACTACATTTGTACCAATTCTTGGGTATTTATTATGCCTCCATGTAATTATTGTTATTGTTTTCATCCTTAAACTATTAATGAAATCAATCAGTGTCTTGAAATTATTGTGTTCCTGTAAGTAATAGTATTCTTTTAATGCTTCATAAAATCAATCAGCCTCCTAAAATTGTGCTAATTTTATAGAAGCATCATTTACAATCAACTTATTCAACCATGACATTGATAACATTCCATTGTTATTCCTATGGATGGGAACAAGTCTCTTAGTATCTCCTGCCATTGGTTGTGTCAGGACAGGGATTCGAAATCAGGGCCTACCTTGCCACGTGGGCCTATGGCTTCCCCGGTATTCTGCCAGCCTTCAGCAATGCAAGAGGAAGTACCCTTTGCAACAGTGTCAGTCAGACCCAGGAGGGTCACCATGCAAAGGAAGAAAACATAAAAAGCTATCTCACAACATTTTTCTGTGCATTTTTTCTCTGCAAGGCCTGGGGGTTTAGGATCCCAGGAGCAGCTGTGGATCCATTGGCTCCATCCCAGCCTTGAGTGATCAAAGCTGAGGCAGAGTTGCCACAACATGAGTTCAAGTGCCGTGCTGAGCATAAAATAAAATAAAATAAAAAATAAATGAGCTCCCTGGCTTGCAATTCGCGCTGTTTATTCTGCCCGGTTTTGGATTTGAACT
The DNA here is from genome assembly GCF_019054845.1 of Dipodomys spectabilis. Taxonomy (NCBI): domain Eukaryota; kingdom Metazoa; phylum Chordata; class Mammalia; order Rodentia; family Heteromyidae; genus Dipodomys; species Dipodomys spectabilis. Next base: position 917,709 of record NW_024871356.1, on the reverse strand, counting down.
CAGGGTCTGGGTACATCTGCAGCACTGTGGATGAAGGGGAATCATACCATACTTGAAGATAAGAAAGTCAGGTCTGTTCATTAGGCCCGAATTCAAGCTCCAGCTCTGGAAAGCATACTATTTATATATATTGTAAAGATAGGATGTATACTTACCTATAGATGTTCAGTCCATACATGTTTGGTGTGGTTGTTCCTTGTATTTTTTTATTCATTTATTTACCATTGATTTTATTTACTACAATGACACCCACTCCGTTTATTACATTGATGATATACTATTACATAGCATCTAGATTTGTAGACATGTTCTCCATCATGCCTAACACCCAGGACTCTGAGAGAAAAGGAAAATAATTTTCACACTCAGTTTCTTACTTCATGATCCACTTGTTGGTAGTGCTGGGATCTGTCTCAGGGCCTAGCAGGACCAATTGGTGAGTAGGTCAAGGTGAACAAACCAGCCTATGAGCAACTAAGGAGCTAGGCCATTCCCAGGATCTGACATTGATCCTCAGGGTGCCCCCACTATAGCCATAAATTCATTATTTAAACATAGGTTCTATATTAACATATATGTTTGGACAGCGTCTTGCATTCGGTGTACTTCGTATTGTGTATTTTCCTGAGTATGGTGACAGATATAACTGTGATGACATGGATAACAACCTGTTCCTATGGTTATAGGGTTGCCTATGCATTCTCCATCTTTGTTGCGACCCAGGACTTTCACAGGAGAGGAAAACATGTGCAACGATTGCTTTTTGACATAAGGATGAATCTTTTGTCAGTGCTGGGATTTTAACTCAAGGCCTAGCAGACGCAATTGGTGAAAGGGTCATGGTGAGCACAAGAGCCTGTAGCCACTAAGGAGTGAGGCCATTCACTAGACCTGAGATCGAGCCCTGGTGGGGAACAATATAGTCATAAATTCATAATTAAACCAAGGATCTATATTTCCATACATGGGTGGGCAGCATCCAATTTTAGACTCAACTGTTGCATGAACTACTCTATCAATTGGTATTCGTATGCGTAGGAACAAGTCCCTTGCGATCTCCTGCCATTGGTAGGTGTTAGGACGGGTTTGAACCAGAAGCCTATGTTAACAGGAAGCCTATGGTTTCCCTGATAGCCCGCCAGCTTTCAGCAATGGCAGGTCAGCTCCAGTTTGCAACCAGGTAATTAAGACCCAGGATAGTCACCTTGCAAAGAAAAAAATCGTAAAACCCTCCAGCCCTCTGCAGCTCACCACTTTTTGTGCTTTCTAACTTTTTTTTTCTTCTTGCAAGCCCTCTGGTCCTAGGATCCCCGGATTGAATATGGGTCCAGATGCTGCACCCCAGCCTAGTGTGATCGAAGCTAAGGCAGAGTTGCCACGACGTGAGTTCAAGCCCCATGGTTGGCCAAAAAAATAAGAACAAATAAAAATTAATTAATTAATTAAATAAATAAATTAAAAAAATAAACCTCACTTGTTTGGAATTTCTGCCAGTTTTCTTTCCTAGCCTGGGATTTGATCTCAGGGTCTTGGTAAATCTGTAGCAATGTGTGGCAAGGTGCAGCATTGTCACTACTTAAATTCAAACCCTGTGCCAAGCCAAAAATAAAAAAATAAGTCACTGACCAGGGCAGGGGGAGTAGTTGCGGAGATGGGAGAGAAGGTATGGTAGGGAGAATACAGAGGAGGAGGCAACAATGCTCAATAGGAAATATACTCATTACCTTGCTCATGTAACTGTAACCCCTCTGCACAACCTATTTACAATAAAAATGTACAAAAAAAGAAACAATGTAGTTCTCAGAGAAGCACTTTAGGGGTAAAGGAAGGATGTTTGAATAGCTGTACAAAATTCTCCACTGAATTTTTGTTTAATATTCAGTATGAAACTAAATAAACATACCTGCTTCCATTAAAAAAAAATTAAGTCTCAGTCTTGGAACTGGGGCCAGTATTTCTGCCATTGTTGGGATTTGATCTCACTGTCCAAGTAACTCTTTTGCACCATGGGTGAAGGCGAATCTCACTGTCCTTGAGGAAAAGAAATTCAGGCTAGAGTTCCCAGGGCCCGAATGAAGGCCCTGCAATGGAAAAACTATTTCTATACATGTGTAATATATGATATATACTTACATATGTATGTTTATTATATATTATGATTACTATTGATTTTGTATTTTATTTTTATTTGTCATTAATTTATTGTTTTATTATACACATAGTTATTACATTTTGAACATACATTATAAAATTATACACAATAATTTAGGACATGAACTCATTTTTCATTAATATTTTAAGTGATGAAACATGATACATAATTAAATTGAGGCATTTGTCACAGTCTTCACGTTTAGAATCTCACTCAAGTATGAGCTGTGTTTTACCTTTGGACACCTTACTATAGTGATCTCTTTAGATGATTTATAGTCAGAAACATTTTCTTGAGGATAGGCAAGTTGAGGGATAAAATTGTAAGGGTGGGGCAAGAAATGTGGCTTAGTGGTAAAGAGCTCACTCAGTTTGCATGAATGCCAGGGTTTGAATCCTCAGTGCCACATACTCAGAAAGAGCCAGAAGCTGTGGAGTGGCTCAAGTGGTAGAGTGCTAGCCTTGAGAAAAAGAAGCCCCAAGACTGTCAAAAACAATAGGCCAGATGCCAGTAGCTCACACTTGGAACCCTAGCTCCTCTGAGGCTGAGATCTGAAGACCACTGTTCAAAGTCAGCCTAGACAAGGAAAACCTGTTAGACTGTTATCTCCAACGAACCAACAAAAGCCCACATGGCGCTGTGGATCAGTGTTTGCCTTGCTCAGGAAAAGTGTCTAGATATGATTCAATTCACACAACTGGAAAAAAGTAAGGGTTAATCAAAGTACTTTTCCTATTTGCTAATTAGGAGAACATTCTCTGGAAAATGAACGCTGATGTAGACCAGAATTGAAGTCAGAGCTCAAGGTTCAAGTGTAGCAGATCCATATGCCCAGCCTCTCATACTCTAGCATTATAACCTGTGTCCTACGGGGTTCTGAAAGGTCCAATATTGAAAGACTTAATATGCTCCCCAAGCACTTTGTGATGAGCAGTTGGCTTGTATTGTCGATGTCATTACACTTCTGAAACAAGCAGAACAGCAGTGGCTCACACCCATCACCTAGCTCAGGAGACTGAGATCTGAGGATCACAGGGTGAAGCCAGCCAGAGCACGAATGTCTAGGACACTCTGACTTCCACTTCTGAAATGTCAGATGTTCAAGAGATTCCTGTGTTTCTCTTGGTGATTAGAAGTTACTTGCACTCTAAATGTTCTTAGAATTCTTGAGCTATAGAAGCAGAAAAGAAACATTTTTGACCCATCCTGGGTTCAAATGAAGTTTTCAGGATCCAAGCCCTAGCCGTGTTAGCAGGAAGAACTCCAGTGTATCACTGTATTTCAAAGACAGAAAACAGTTTCAAAAGACATGCTAGATGAAGAGACCTAGGCCTGCAGGATTAGGAGGCAGAATGTACATAATCAACAGGGAAGTCAGCTGCAAAAGCACTTCATGCATTCCAGGCACAGCTAGCAATGGGGGGTTCCGTGAAACATTTGTTAGAGTTACATCAGGGTCAGGCTTTTCTCAGCCTCTTCAAACAATGACTGATTAACTTTCTCCCTCAGGTGAAGGGAGCCTCAGCCTATCTTTAGGTTAACAATAGAGAGCCAGTTTAGTGGGGGAGAGTGGAGGAACAGAGAAGAAAAACTCTGCTCTCTGTCTTAAGGAGTGGGGTTTTGACTCTCCATCTGTCAGATTTAAAAGACTCTTCTTCTACCTCTGCCAGTCCATTCTCCTTCCTTCATTTTGCACATCATTAATGCAAATTCCCAGTCCAAGGAGAAGCAGGGCCCTTTCTCTTCTGTCTCCAAGCACCTGAGTTAGAACTTGGCTCTGCCCTCTTGGCTCTGGGGCCTTCGGCTGCCTGAGAAGTGGGACAGAGACAGTCTTCCTGCTCTGTGGTTGTGTGAAGACAATGTGGTGGCCTGGCACCCTACAGAAGGCCTCACACTGGTCTGTATTCCCTTCTTTCCTCCTGACATCCAAGATCTATCTATCCACCTACCTACCTACCTACTTTCCTACCTACCTAAGTAGCTAGTGATCTCTTACCAGTTTTTGGGATGAATTCAAGGCCTGGGCACTGTCTCTAGCTCTCTGCTACTTGAGACAAAGTACCAATTCTGGCTTATTTTCTGTGTGCTACTGAGGAATAGATCCCAGGGCTTCTTGCATGCTAAGCAAGCACTCTCTCACTAAACCACATTCCCACCCCCCTCATCTTTTTCTTCATGGTAGTTTTTACATAAGTATGCTCCAATTTTATGTCCCCAAGTTAAATTTTCTGATTATTGGTTATTTCTATGAACCCTAACCTTTTCTTCCGCTGCGTGATTTGTGACTTTCCCTGCCTTGGCCTCATAATAAAATGTAAATAAAGGCTGCTGAAAGCTTAAGTGTGCATCATACAAAGACACAGGCCTGGAACCCTGGAAGAGAAAAGCCATGTACTTGAAATGAAGAGAATGATGCAGTATGTGCAATGAGTATATCTAAAAATAAATCAGTATATAACACAGAAGCATTGAATATGGTCTGTTTGCACTCAGGGTGGGAATATACACACATAAGTAGGTAGGGCACTGATACATTACTTGATATTATCTTTTTTAATTTATTTTTTTGCCATTCCAGGGCTTAAACTCAAAGCCCGATGCGTTCCTCAGCTGTTTTGCTCAAGGGTGAGGCTCTACGACCCCCACAGCTCCACTTCAAGCCATCTGGTCATTAATTGGACATAAGCACCTTCCAAACTTTCTTGCCTGGTCTGGCCTGTTTTTCCTGCTGGGCTTTCTGTCTCAAAGCTGGAGCTACCCTCTGGGCCAGTGCTCCACTTCTGGTTTTCTGTTGGTTTTTGGAGATAAGAGTCTCAAAGACTTTCCTGCTTGGGCTGGCTTTGAACAGCAATCTCCTGAGGAGGCTTCAAGCGGCTTTCCTCAAGGACTCTCCAAGGAGGTGCTCCACACAAATCCTTAGTCTACATCTTGAGACCATGAGCTCAGAGCAGAAGCCCAGAGCTTTACCATTTTGTGCCACAGCTTCATTTCTGATCTGTGTGTGTGTGTGTGTGTGTGTGTGTGTGTGTGTGTCTGTGTCTGTGTGTGTGTGTCTGTGTGTGTGTGTGTGTGTGTGCATGCACGCTTCTGCTCTGAGCTCATGGTCAGCACATAGGCCCTGCATTCAACCTCAAAACCTAGCCACTCAGGACCCAACTAAGAGAACTGAAACATTTCAAAACCTGATGAGCTTTACCATACTCATATGACAGGAAGCATTGTGATACCAGACATATGCTTGGATTTCCCAAGCTTCCAGAAACCTGGGAGAGGCATCATAGGTCCATCATTGCTGCAGGTCCTGGGGTTGAACTGTGAGCCTAGGCATACTCCCTGAGCTCCTTTTACTCAAGGGTATTGCATTAACCTTGAGTTCAAGCCTTAATTCTGGGGTTTTCTGTGATCTCTCAGAAATAACAATGTCAGGGACTTTCCTATGCTGGCTGGATTCAAACTAAGATTATCTATATCTCAGCCTCCTCAGGAGCTGGGATTACAGTCGGCAACCACTGGCACCTGCCTTTCTCTTCTTCTTCATTTTTTTAATCTGGACAATATGACTTCTTAACAGTGTCATTCCAATGGTTTGAATTTATAAGTAAACTACCCCAATGTTCTTTACAGCTGCTTTCTCTGAGGATTTTCTCTCCTCATCTTCTCCTCTAGTCACAGGTTTGAAGCCAAAAGTGAGAAATGAGTGCCACAGGATTTGGGAGCAAATGTCCACAGGACATGCCAGATTTGTCACTGCATTGAGCTGTAGTGAATGTACTGTGTCAGGATGAGAGGACCAAAAGCTGGAGTGATCCTCATACTCTCTGCATTGCTCCTTTTGTTTATAAAATGACCTAATAATTATGAGTGCATTGTGTCTCCAACCTTAAGTATCTAGAACACACTAGAAGCATCTACATGTTTCTTTTTTTGTCTAGCACACACACATGCACGTACAACTTCACTTCTGGTCTGTGTGTATGTGTGTGTGTTTGTGTGTGTGTGTGTGCATGCACACAAATGCACATACACATGTGTGCGTACATCAGTCCTAGAGCGTGAACTCAGGACCTGAGCACTGTACATAGTTTCTCTTATACAAGGATAGCCCTCCCCCACTTGAGCCACAGAGCCACTTCAGGCTTTTTTCTAGTGAAGTGGTCCTTAGAAATCAAGCCCAGGGTTTCATATATGCAAAGTACTCTACCTCTAAGGCACATTTCCAGCCCACTAATTCAGGTTTGTTTGTTTCTTTCTTTTTTTTATTGTTGTTGTTGTAGGTTTTAGGAGTTCAAGTCTGGGCCTGGTGCTGTCCCTGAGCTCTTCAGCTCAAGTTTTGTGCTCTACCACTTGAGCCACAGAGCTACTTCAGGTTTTCTGGTGGTTCATTGGAGCTATGTGCCTCAAGGTCTTTCCTGCCCAGGTTAGCTTTGAACCATGATCTTCAGATTTCATCCTCCTGAGTAGCTAGAATGACAGGCATGAGTCACAAGCACCCAGCTTCCACTTCAGGTGTCTTAGTGGTGAATTGGAAATAATGGTCTCATGGGACCTTTTGTGTCTGGGATAGATGGGAACCCAGATCCACAGATCTAAGCTTCTTATAAAGTAAGGTGACAGACTTCAGCTATCAACTGCTAGGCCGTGGCACTCTGCTGCAAGGGGGTTAGTGGCTCCACGTGGTGGAGTGTTAGCCATGAGCCCAAGAGGTAAGTGTCAGCGTCTAGGCCCCGAGTTCAAGGTTCATGACTGAGAAAAATCAAAACACAACACTTGTCCACAGTATACAACTCACTAGTCTTCAGTAATACATAATTTTGTCTCTGCAATGGGGACATATCTGAGCCTCAATATTCTTGTCTGCATAATCATCTGAGTTGTGGAGGTCTTCGAGTACCAGGTGAAAGAATGCACCCGATGAAGGACACACCACATGTTACTCTTTGCAGAACTCAGCTGACAGCACTCTATGAAGGACTCAGCACATAGATCTATTCGATAAGTTGTCATTAAGATTAGGGTTCTTTCATCAGTATCACCATTCTTTGAGGAATATTTCACAAACCAAACAAGTTCACATCTAATGGTTTAATGGGATTTTTTTTTTTGGGGGGGGGGAGGCGCTGTCCTTCAGCTCTTCAGCTCAAAGCGAGCGCTCTACCACTTGAGCTACAGGGCCACTACCAGTTTTCTGGTGGTTTATTGGAGATAGGAGTCTCACGGTCTCTCCTGCCCAGGCTGGCTTTGAACAGCGATCCTCTGATCTCAGCCTCCTGAGTAGCTAGGATTACAGGCGTGAGCCACTAGCGCCCGGCAAGACTGGGTTTTAAAGCCCCCAAGCAGCCAGGATGATAGGGGTAAGCAAGCAGCTTCTGGTTCCTTGCAGCTGGGTTGCAGGGGTTTACATCTGGCTAAGTCAGGTTAGGTGGCAACTGTCAGCACCAGACTCCTAGCTTGCTTTGTGATGAGGTATTTGAAGTCCTGTCCTTCTACAGTTGCAGTTAGAACATTCTGCCTTTTTTGGCAGCAGTACTGGGGCTTGAGTAAGGGCTTTGACACTGTCCCTAAGCATTTGTGCTCAAGGCTGGCACTCAATTGATTGAAAGACAGCAGAACTTCCAGGTTTTCTGTTTATGTAGCACTGAGGAATCAAAACCAGGGCTTCATGCTTACTAGATGAGCACTCAACCACTGAGTCCCAGGAGTGAACAAGATATAAATAGATAGAGATTGCTGTATATAAATATTATATACACAAAAGAGAGATATCTGTGTATTATTAAATTATAGATAATATTACTACCAATTATTAGGTATTAAATTATGTCTCCGTTTAATGATGTGTCCCAGTTGAACCATTAATAAAGCATTAATTAATAATTACTCAATACCTTGTTATTATTTATCAAATATGTATATACATCCATACATATAATTACATATTTTATAGAATGAGACAGATGTCTATATATAATTAAATTATGTATGCATCATCTGCTACTACCAATTATTATGTACTTAATTATGACTTCATGCAATTTTTATTCTGTTAGTGCTTAATAAAATATTAACCTTAATGCAGTCCTATACTTATTATATCTAATTTTATCTTACAATGATTCATTACTAATTCAATTTGTTTATCATTTATTGTAGTGATAACTTTTCCACCTATAACATTTATTACATTTATGACATCCTCTTACATAGCATATAGATTTGCATACGAATTATACATCCTACCTGACACCGAGCACTTTCAAAGAAAAAGAAAACATGTGTCATGCTCAGCTTTTCACTCCACGATTACGTTTTTGGCAGTGCTGGGATCTAAACTCAGGGCCTATAAGGTTCAATTCATGAATGGGTGACTGTCAGCACAGCAGCCTTTAGCCAATTGATCTGCCAGGCAGTTCCCAGGTCCTGAGATCAAGCCCCATATGTTGACTCCATATCGTGTTTAGTGTATTCATTTTATTTTTTGTAGTATTCATTTATCTACCATTTATTTTATTGACTGTTATTACATAAGGAATATTTATTACATTTATTACATAAGGCATAGATTTGCCTGTGTATGAAACTTCACACCGGACACCCTGGCCTTTCACAGAAAAGGAAAACATGTGTCAAGATGGGCTTCTTAATCCACGATTCAATTTTTGTGAGTGCTGGCATCTGAACTTATAGCCTATAGGGTCCAACTCATAAGTGTGTGAGTGTCAGCACGTCAGCCTGGGGCATATGGAGCTGACAAGCAGATCCCAGCACCTGAAATCGAGTCCCAGGGGTTGACAAAATAAGAACAGATTGACATGCAGATGGTAGTACACAAATAAATATAGATCTTTATAGTGCCAGAGATGTTTATACATTATTCAGTTATATATGCTACATTCCTACCAATTCGTGTGTATTCATTATGACTCCATGTAATTAATGTTATTGTTTTCATCCTTAATGAATTATTAATTAAATCAACTAATGTGTCAAAAATATTAATTAAAATCCATCGGCCTCCTAAAATCACTCTAATTTTATAGTAGTATCATTCAAGAAGAACTAATTCAACCTTGACATTCAAAACCTTCCATTGGTATTCCTATGAATATGAACAAGACTCTTAAAATGTCCTGCCATTGGTAGGGGTCAGAACTGGGCTTTGAACTCAGGGTCTATGTTGCCATGTTAGCCTGTGGCTTCCCTGGTAGCCCGCCAGCTTTCAGCAAGCCACGTTAGGAACATTTTTCAGTTGTGTCATTCAGATCCAGGATGCTCACCTTGCAAAAAAAACAAATGTAAAACCATCAGCCATCTGCAAGTTGAACGGTTTTATTCTGTGTTGATTTATTTACTTTTTTCCTGTCAGCCTTTGGGGCCTAGGAACCCAGGTTCGGCTGCGGATCCAGTGGCTACACCCCAGGCTAGAGTGATCAAAGCTGAGGCAGAGTTGCCACGACCTGGGTTCAAGCCCTGTGGCAAAATAAGATTACATACATACATACATACATACATACATACATACATACATACATACATTCATACATACATACATATGTACACTACAAATATTTAAAAAATTATAAGGCTCCTTGGCTTGGCATTCATGCCATTTTTTTCTGGCAGACATGGGATTTGAACTCAGGATCGGGGTAAATCTACAGCACTAAGGGGGAAGGGCAAGCTCACTGTGTTGGAAGACAAGAAACTCAGGCCTGTTCCCAGAACCTGAATTCAACCCTAGCACTCAAAAACATAATATTCGTATTCATTTAAAATACATGACTTATATTTACTTAGAATTGTTTACTGCAGAGGCTGGGAAGGTGGCTCAGTGGTAGAGCACTTGCCTTGAATGCCTGAAGCCATGGGTTCGATTCCTCAGCACCACATAAGCAAAAAGCAAAAAGCCGGAAGTGGCAATGTGGTTCAAGTGGTTGAGTGCTCCTCTTGAGCTGAAGAGCTGAGGGACAGTCCCCAGGCCCAGAGTTCAGGCCCCACTACCAGACCCAAAATGTTTACTGCATATTGCAGTTAGTGTAGCTAATCATTTTGTTTTTAATTATTTGTTATGTATTTTAGTGAGTATGATTACACATATAACATTTTTTACATCCTATCACATAGGACATAGATTTGCATAACTATTGTACATCATACTTGAGACCCAGGACTTTCACCGGTAAGGAAACCATGTGGGACAATTGGCTTCTTCCACCAAGATTAAGTTTTTGGCAATTCTGTGATTTGAACTCAGAGCCTAGAAGGCCCACTTCATGAATAGATCAATGTTAGCATACCAGTCTGATGCAAGTGAAGTTGTCGGGCAAATTTGAGGACCCGAGTTCACGACCTAGGAGTGGCCAATATATAAACAGATAGATGTGTAAACTGAAATGTGTGTGTGTATTTACATATGTATATGCATCTATCAATAAATGTATACAGAGACAGACATTTATGTAGATTCTAGTGTATAACTCCATATAAAGTTTGATGTCTATATTGTGTGTATATATATATATATATATATATATATATATATATATATATATATATATTTTACTAACAATTATTTGGGATAAAATTATGCCTCCATTAATTAATCATGGTAGAAGATTTAATGAAGTATTAATTAAATTAATGATCTATATTTATTGTGTACAATCTTATACTAGAATGACTAGCTAATTAGTGATTCAATTAGTACATGTCAACATTCTATTAGTATTCCTATAGATAGCAACGTGTTTCCTAGGATCTTCAGCCATGTGTAGGTGGCAGTCTCAGGATCGAACTCAGGGCCTCTGTGCCTGGCTTGGGCTCAGGCTTCATTGACAACCCCCCAGCTATGCAAGGTCATGTAAAATTTTCAAGCTTATTCACTGTCACCCAGGATGATTACAGTGCAAAGGAAACAAAGGTAATACTGTTGTGTATTATTCATCCTCCATTTTTGTTGGTTTGATGTTTTTTTTGCCAGTGATGGGAGTTGAACTCGGGTCCTAGGATACCTGGGTCATCTGTGGGTGTAAAAGCTGCACCCCATCTTAGGGTAATCAAGGCTGAGGCAGAGTTAGGACAACCTAATTTCAAGACCCATGCCTTCCCCCCCCCAAAAATGTTAACACATTGACTTGGAATTTGGGCCATTTTATCTGCCATACCTGGGATTTGAACTCAGGGGCTGGGTAACTCTATTGTGATCTGGGTGACATAGGAGCTCACCCGCCTTGAAGAAAAGAAATTCAGGAACATTTCCCAAGGCATGAATTACAGGTCCAGGAGTGGCCAAAAATAATATTTATAAACATTTATAATGTACATCATATATATGTATGTATTTGCATAGATATTACATATTGTACCTAGGACACAACTCTTTCACAGAAAGGAAAACAGTTCAACGTTGGCTTCTTACTCCATCTATTGACTTTGGCACTGCTCTGATTTGAACTCAGGGCCTGGAATGTCCCCAATTCTTCAAGTGGTCAGTAAGCACAGCAGCCTCAAAATAATTTACTGCCAGGCAGTTTCCAGGACCTGACTTCTAGCATATATATATATATATATATATATATATATATATATATATATGTATATATATATATATATATATACAGAGAGAGAGAAGGCTGGGGGAGAGAGAGAGATTTATAGGTATATTCGATTGTATATTTAAATATATAAAATATTTATAGAATGCGAGATGTCTACATATAAAATTACATGTAATATATTCCTAATAATGAATAGGTATTGAATTATGCCTCCATTTAATGATTATCATGTTTTAAGGCACAATAAAATGCTTCCTTGAGCAAAAGGAGCTCAGGGACAATGTCTAAGCTCACAGTTCAAGACTCAGGACCTGCCGCAAAATAAAAAGAGCCAGTAACTCCACGTATCTGTGTATATATGCAAGTATTTCTATCGGTGAACATCCAGAGTTACTATGAAAAAAGGAACCCAGCTAGGAAATTTGCTTTAAATAGAATGATTTCATAGCACAGCTTTCAAGACAGTGCATGTTCCAGAGCTCCCCTCACGGTTCCCAGTGTAACCTCAGGGTTTCTCCACACCCCAGGCTACTGGAGGAAGTCTGCTTCATTGTTGGAACAGGCAAAAAAAAAAGCCTTACTCCTGTACAGCTGTGTAACAAACATTTCATCCAGGGCAATTAGTGAGGATGAGTGTGGGTGGGTTCTAAAAGCCAGGAGAAAAAGGCCTCCTTTTACCCCAAGCTATCTCTCTCCCCAGTGCTCTGTTTTGACAGGAAGTCTTCATTTGTGCCACCTCCTGTGGCAGGCCAAGTTCCCTGTACTCATCCTGTCTTTGTTACACTGTGTTCCAATGTTGAGACAAACTGCTACAATTAATTAAAGAGTCCTTCTGGCAGACAACTAGGGCCATGAGTCTAATGAAATGATTCATAATTGGCAGTGTGGCCTCCCTAGGTTTCCGGAAGCTTGCTAAATCTAAGCACTTGTGCAAAATCACAATGCTTCCTGTCATCTAGGGCTGGTGAAGCTCATCAGGATTTGAAACCTTTGACTTCTCCTAGTTGGGCCTCGGTGGCTAGGTTTTGGGGTTGAACACAGGGCGAAGGTGCTGACCATGAGTTCAGAGCAGAAGCTCAGTGCTTTCCCATTTGATGTCACAGTTTCACTTCTGGTCTGTGTGTGTGTGTGTGTGTGTGTGTGTGTGTGTGTGTGTGTGTGTGTGTGTGTGTGCATACACCACTCCTGAAGGACTCAGGACTTGATCACTGTACCTGAGTTTCTCCTGTGCAAGGACAGCACTCTACAACTTGAGCTACAGAACACATTAGATTTTTTTCTACTGATGATTCTACTGATGATTTTCTACTGAGGATTCAAGCCCAGGGTTTCATACATACAAAGCACTCTATCCCTATGACACATTCGCAGCACTCCACTTCAGGTTACTTTTTACTTATAAGTTGGAGGAGTTGAAGTCTGGGCCTGGGTGCTGTCTCTGAGCTCTTCAGCTCAAGTCTAGAGCTCTACCACTTGTGCTAAAGAGCCCCTTCAGATTTCTGGTGGTTCATTGGAGATAACCATCTCAAGGAATTTCCTGCTCAGGCTGGCTTTGGACTGTGATCCTCAGCTCTCAGCCTCCTGAGTAGCTAGGATGACAGGCGCGAGTCACCGGTACCCAGCTTCCACTTCAATTTCTAAGTGGTGAATAGGAGATAATAGTCTCATGGGACCTTTTGTGTCTGGTATAGTTTGGAACTCAGATCATCAGATTTCAGCTTCCTGAGTAGGCAAGATGACAGACCTCAGCTAAAGACACCTAAGCTCTGACACTTTTATACAAGGGGTCGTTGGCTCCACGTGGTAGAGTGCTGGCCATGAGCCCAGGATGAAAGTCAGCGCCTAGTCTCTGAGTTCAAGGTACATGATGGAGAAAACTGAACCCAAACAATTGTCTGCAGGAGACAACTCACTAGATTTCAGTACATACATTATTTTGGCCCTGACATGGGGGCATATCTGAGCCTCAACTTTCCCATCTGCACAATCATCTTACTTGTGGAGCTCTTACAAGGACCAGATGAAAGAATGAACCCCATGAAAGACTAGGCACACAACAACTCATGAAGAACTCATCACATAGTTGTATCCCACATGCTGTAATTAGAATTAGGGTGCTTTCATCAGTATCACCATTCTTTCAGAATCACATCACAAACCTCACAAAGTTCACCTCTAATGATTTAGAGGGGAATATTTTGGGGGGGAGTCAGCCACGTGGATTGCACTCAGAGGTTGGGGGTACTATCCTAAGATCTTTAGCTCAAGCCTAGAGCTCTGCCACTTTGAGCCACAGGTCAGAGATTTGCAGACTTCATGCCAGGGCTGAGTTCTAAACCCACCAGTGTCAGATCTCAGCCCCCGAGTATCTTGGATGACAGGGGTGAGTGAGCCAGCAGCATCTGTTTCGGTGGAGCTGTGTTGCAGTGGTTTACTTCTGGTTGTCAGGTTAGATGTCACCTGTCAACCCCAGACTCCCAGCTAGTTCTGTGATGAGGTATTTGCAGCCTATCCTGATATCATTGCAGTCAGAACATTCTATCTTTTTTTTTGGTGCCACAACTAGGGTCTTGAGTAAGGGTCTAGACACAGTCCCTATGCTTTTATGCTCAAAGCTAGTCCTCTACTACTTAAGCTAGACAGCACAATTTTCGGTTTTTCTGTGCATGTGGTAGTGAGGAATCAAACCCAGGGCTTTGTATGTCCTAGGAGAGCACACTACCACTGATACCCAGGAGTGACAAGTGTACAAACAGATAAATGTGTAGATTGGTATATAGGTAGGTAGGTAGGTAGATAGATAGATAGATAGATAGATAGATAGATAGATAGATAGATAGATAGATAGATAGATAGATAGATAGATAGATAGGTAGGTAGATAGATAGATAGATATAGAGGTATATGCTTAAAACAAGAAAGAAATGTCTGTATATTATGAAATTGCCTATACGATATTACTACCAATTATTGGAAATTAAATTATTCCTTACTTTTTTAAGTATCATGATTGAATACATAATAAAGTATTAATTGAAAATTAATGTAGTATAATTGTTTTATATAGTTTTATAATATAATCATACACTAGTAATTTATTTGTTACTTTTATAACATTTCATTTGTATGGATGTATATCAGAATGCACCTTAGAATCTCCCACCATTCATTAGTGGCAGTACCAGGATTCGACCTCCAGGCCTAAGTTGCCTCTTTTGGCTATGGCTTCCCTAATAGCCCACCAAACATCAGCAATGCAAGGTCATGTACACTTTCTGGGCCTTGTCATTTAGGCCCAGGATGGCCACAATGCAAAGGGGGAAAAAAAGTAAAACCACCTTCTTGAACTTCTCAGTTTTTTTATTGTAAGAATACCATACAGAGGAGTTACAATTACATGGGCAAGATAACTAGTACATTTCTTATCAAGCATTGTTGCCTCCTCTTTGTTTCCCCTTTCCATCTCAGCTTTATCCTTCTCTTTTGATTTTTTTTTGCCAGCCCCAAGATTTGAACTCTGGTCCTAGGATCCCAGGGTTGGTTGTGGCAGAGATGCCAAGACCTGAGTTCAAGCCCCATGGTTTGGCCAAAAAATAATAATAATAAGGCCCTGACTTGGAATTTGCACCATTTTTCTGGCAGGCCTTTGATTTGAACTCAGGGTCTGGGTAACTCTGTGACACTGTGGGTGAAGGGGAAGATCACTGTCCTTGAAAACAAGAAATTCAGACCAATTCCCAGAGCCTGAATTGAAGCACCAGCACTGAAAAAACTAATATTTATGTATGAGATCTATTTATATTGCATGGGTGTACAGCATATGGCATTTATTACACTTATTAATTTAGTATTATTACACATATAATGTTTCATTACTTCATATCACCTAGGATATATTTGCATTTGGATTATACATCACACAGACCAAGGACTGTCACAGAGAAGAAAAAAATGTGTCAAAATTAGCTTCTTACTCCACGAATAAATTTTTGGTCATGTTGGGATTTCAACTCACAATACCCAATCCATAAATGGGGTCACAGTCTTAGCAGACCAGTGTGTGGCAAACTGAGCTGCCAGGAAGTTCTGAGGACCTGTGATCAAGCCACAGTAGTGCCCAATATATAGATAGACAGAAAGATATATATATATAGAAAGATAGATAGTTGGATAGATAGATAGATAGATAGATAGATAGATGTGTATATATGTATATATATACATATATACACGTGAGTGTATGTGTATATATGCATATATATATACAGAGAGGGAATGTGAAGATATTATATATATATATATATATATATATATATAAAACCAATTATTAGTGATTACATTATCCCTCCATTTCATGAAGTATTATGGTTGAATACTTACAAAATCTGTAATTAAAAATTAGTCAATATCCTTCCATTAGGTGCTAGAATGGAAGATATAAATCCGGTAATTTGTGTGTGGCATTCTAAAATAGAATCAAGAATTAACTGCAAATTATTACTTTTATAACATTCCATTAGCATTCACATGAATAGGAATGAGTTTTTCAGATTCTCCCTTCATTTGTGGGGGGCAGTCCTAGCATTCAAACTCCAGGCCTGGGTAGTTTACTTCGAATACAAACCATTAGAATGGCACTGTGAATACTTCAGCTTGTCACGTTTAAAAAAAGAACAGGAAGAAAAGATAGCCAGGTGTCAGCGGCTTCTGCCTATAATCCTAGCTCCTCAGGAGGCTGAGATGTAGAGAATGCCAGTTGGAATTCAGCTGGGGCAGGAAAGTTCCTGACACTCTTATTTCTAAGAGACCACAGGAAAAAAATACACACATGGGTGGGGCTGTGGCTCAAGGGCAGAGCACTACCCTTGAGTAAAAGGAGCTCAGGGACAGTGCCTAGGTACATAGTTCAATCCTGGACCTGACCAAAAAAAAAAAAAGGAGGCAGAATTCTGTGTCTCTGTGTATAGATGGATGGTGTATGGATGATGGGCATTCTGCAGGTTGCCCATGCCCAGCCCCCAAACCTGGGTAAGCTGGGACAAGCACTGAGACAATACTAAGTCTGAGCTGGCAGCTTGAACAAAGCATCCTTCTCTGCCATTTAAGTACTGAAACCCCAAAGGCTTTGCTTGGGCTTGTTTGTGCAACAGGTGCATTATGTTGTGGGTGAGGTGTCCCATCAGGACACCTAGAAGCCAGCCACTGCATCCAGGGAGACCACACTTCCTAGGCTGTAGGAGTTGTCCAACGTTCTTGCTACATATTCTAGATCCCTCTGTAGGATGTGGGGCCTGGTGCCTATCACTCATTCATCATTCCTGATTGCCAAGTCTCAGGCTGGTCCCAAATCCTGGGAAAGATAGGAAATAGCCAGTGATTTCTGTGCCGAAAGGGGTTAGCCAATAAGTCCCACCCTCATAGCTCCTGTTAAAGTCAGCCTTGGGCTGGGGATGTGGCTTAGTGGTAGAATACTTACCTAGATTGCACGAAGTCCTGGATTCGATTCCTTAGTACCACAGAAAAAGAAAAAGCCGAAAGTGGTACTGTGACTTAAGTGATAGAGTGCGAGCCTTGAGCAAAAGAAGCTCAGGAACATGCTCAGACTTTGAGATTAAGCTCCAAGACAGGCAAAAAAGGGACCCTGGTAAGATATATTCTTCTGGGACTCAGAGGAGGGCCGAGGTTAGAAGTAAGAGGTCAGGTGCTGATGGCTCACCCTTGTAATCTTAGCTACTCAAGAGGTTGAGATCTGAGGATCAAAATTACAAGCAGGAAAGACTATAATGAGACACTTTTCTCCAATTAAACACCCCAAATGCCAGAAGTAGATCTGTGGTTCAAGTACTGGAGTGCTAGCCTTGAGCACAAAAGCTCAGGGATACTGTCAAGGTGATGAATTCAAACCCCCAGACTGGCACAAACACACACACCAAGATAGAGCATTTGTCAGTTGGCCTGCACAAGTTCCATCTCTAGAAACTCAATATTTAAAAAAAGAGAGAAAAGGGAAGGAAAGAGTTGCTTCAGGAGGTGATATAACCAGTGCCAAAATTCCACAGCAGTACTAAGATATAGAAAAGGACAGAGAGCCTCAGGCAGAAGGTACAGCATGAGGTATGGTGTAGAGCCGGTGGTGTGGGTGGAATGAAGGTTCTTTGACTTCAGACAAGTCTGGAAGGAGATTCAAGGCTGGGTCAAGTTTTGTACTTGAGTCACAGGTAGGGCAGAGGGTGGGGACCCAGAATGGGGCCCAGGGGGAAGATTAGCTTGGCTTTTCACCATGGACGCCAGCCATTTCCAGTGGCTGGAAGCATATTTTTCACAGCTCCTGACCCTCAGAGGCCTCCTTTGCATGGAGGAGTCAGGGCAAATGCAGGGAAGAACCCTTTCTTAAGAAAAGTTTCTATCAACCAGTGGCTCAACCCCTGTAAATCCTAGCTATTCAGGAGACAGAGATAAGATATCATGGGTCAAATCCAACTCAGGGGAAGAAAGTTAGTGAGACTCTTTTCTTGCCAATGAACTACCAAAAGACAGAAATGGAAATGTGGCTCAAGTGGTAAAGTGCCAGCCTTTAGAAAAAGTTAAGAAACCAGGGCTCAAACTCTGAGTTCAAGCCCCAGTACAAGCACAGAAAAAAATAAAGAAAAGCTTTAAGAAGCTCCTAGCCCACTGTGGTAAAAGGCCAGATCAGCTAAGAGCATGTGGTTCATGCATGTCC
This sequence comes from Dipodomys spectabilis, assembly GCF_019054845.1. NCBI lineage: Eukaryota > Metazoa > Chordata > Mammalia > Rodentia > Heteromyidae > Dipodomys > Dipodomys spectabilis. The sequence continues at coordinate 899,282 of NW_024871356.1, read as the reverse complement.
TCCTAGATCCTCAGGAAGCTGAGATCAGAAGATTGTGGTTCAAAGCCAGCACTGGCAAGAAAGTCCAGGAGACTCTGATCTCCAAGGAATCACCAGAAATCAGGAAGAGGTGCTGTGGATCAAGTGGTAAGCTGAAGAGCTGAGCTACAGTGCCCAGGCCCAGAGTTTGAGCCCCTTGACAAACACCTGCTTGGAGCTCACTCTGTGGCTCTAGGCAGAGTGCTTTTCATTGGGCCTCTGAGGGTTGAGTCTCCCAATGTCTAGGTGTCTTCAGAGCAGTCTCTTTTGCAGCCTTTGTGTATGGAACAGGCCACAGTATCGAGAAGGGTCCCGCCTTGGGGCATGGAGGTCATCAGCCCGCTCATCAGAATGGCATCAGTCATGGGTGAAGTGTGCATCTGAACAGTAAACCGACATTTCAGACCATGGTTCTGGGCCAGGAGGACCAGGAGCTGCAAGATGGCACAGCAGGTAATGCCCACTCATGCGGGTATCAAAAGTTGGTGACTCTGTCAGGCACACCTTGGGCACGTGTTGAGGTGGGCTCATGAAAGACTTGTAGGCTCAGGTATCCACAGCTGGCTGGCTGATGCTTGTAGCAGTCGCTATCCCAGGAGTCCCAGGGCTCAGAGACCTGCTTTCCTCTCCACTGCTTGGGGACAGATGAAGGTCTGCAATCTTGGACTGACTACAAAGGAGCATTCATAGTGTCCTTCCCTTGGTCCTGTGGCTCTGTGCAGAGATGGAGGGGCAGATTCCATGGAACTTACTGCCATGGCCCATACCCACTCAGCCCAAGAAGGACTTAGGGAGAAAGCACTTGATCTAATTTGAGAGTTTACTATGACTATGACTATGCCTCAGGACTGCCCCCCAGTTCTAGCTCAGTTCATGTGTGTGTGTGTGTGTGTGTGTGTGTGTGTGTGTGTGTGTGTGTGTGTGTGTGTGTGGTGTGTGCGTGTGTGTGTGTCTTTGTATGTGTGTCTGTGTGTGTGTGAGCATGTGCGTGTGTGCACGCACACCCATGCATCTTGGTGCTAGGGCTTGACCTTAAGGCCTGGGCTCTGTCCGTCAGTTTTTTCGTTCAAGGCTACCAGTCTACTACTTGAGCCACAGCTTTTCTTTCAGCTTTTGGGTGTTTATTTGCAGAAGAGAGTCTCACACACTTTTCTAGCTGGACTGGCTCTGAATGGTAATCCTCACATCTCAGCCTCCTGAGGAGCTATGAATAGGACATCATCAGCTATTAGCATCTGGCCACACTTTCCTTCTTGCCTAAAACAGAGTACCTCTCTCCAAGCCGAGTACCCATCTGCAGCTACCCCTCCTAACCCAGGCTTCAGAGGAAACATTCCCTTCCCTGAGGAGAAAGAAATAGGATCAATTTTGAGCTTTATGTTCTCCACATAGTCAGGGGCTGCTGGGAGCTGATGTGGAGGTCAGAAGATCTAGGCCAGGGCAAGCAGACAATGTGTTAGAACAGAAGAGAGTATGAGAAGACATCTTTGTAGCTGGATGCCAGTGGCTCATGTCTATAATCCTAGCTACTCAAGAGTGACACCTGAGGATCAATCAAGATTCAAAGCTAGCCTGGGTGGACTCTTCTCTCCAATGAATCACCAAAAATCTGGGAAGCAGAGATACCCTAGTTCAAGTGGTACAGCACCAACCTTGTGCAAACAAGCTAAAGGATACCACCTAGGCTCTGAGTTCAAGTCCTGGTAAACACAAACACACACACACACACTTACATGTGCATGTACACACACATACACACGGTAACATCCTTAGCAGTTGCCAGTGGCTCATACCAGCAACCCCAGCTACTCAGAGGCTGAGCTCTTAAGATGGCAGCTTGAAGCCAGCCCAGGCAGGAAAGTTCACGAGACTCTTCTCTCCGCTAAACGACTAAAAAGGATGAAAGGTGAGCTGTGGCTCAAGTGGTAGAGTGTTAGCTCAGGGACAGTGCCTAGGCCCTGAGTTCCAGATCTGAGATGTTTTTCTTAATAGACACCCTTTGCCATCCCCATCCCCACAGGCCATATATCCAGATTTTGGTTATCCTAGGTCTCACTTCCACTCCTGCCACTTCCACAGTACTGCCACAAAAGGCTGGTGTGTGGCCAACACTGGATTAAGAAATGAACATACACAAGGGGGGCATAGCCAGGTCATGGCTAATGCCCCAGAACATTGAGGTATTGGCCATACCAGTCTCTCATCCCCCAGTTCCCTAGCCCTGGAATCTAAAGTCTGTGTCTCTGTGTTCTGGGCATCCAGAATTGTCAAGAAGGACCTAGAGAGGTCCAGCTGGGGCCAGAAGATAGACTTTCCTGTGGTAAGGTACATTGACATTTCCTAGACACCGACAGATACTTCCAAGCCACCTTGGCCTCACCTCCCATGTAGCTCTGGAAGATCCTTGGTTGGGTGGCCTTCAGTCAGCTTTCATGCTTGAGTTGTCCAGAGCCACAGGCAACCACCCTTCCCCCACTCCACTACCAGCCTTCAGGAAGGGACATGCAGCCAGAGGTCCAGCTGAGGAAAACGATAGGACATCACATGACTGAGCCCCAGCCCTTCCCCCCACCCTGTGTCAGGGGACAACCTATGCCACCTGCCCTGCTAACCGAGAATCCCCTGGAGGTGGCCAGAAACATGGACGACTGGATTTGGGCCCCAAAGAAAAGCTGAAATTTGCAGGTCTCTGGCAATTTAAGACTCATTGTAGACCCTGATAAGGGGCTAAATGCAAGGTTGCTGTGCAGGAGGGGCACCATGTGAGGTCAGAAAGAGGCAAACAGGCACCAATGAAGGGGACAGACAAAGACGATGGAAAAATACACACACACACACACACACACACACACACACACACACACACACACACACATCACATGGGTAGCCCAAGGCCTCAGCAGTCCCTGAGCACCTGAATACCCCAACCCTTGAGAAGATGGCACTACCATCCTCAGACCAACTATAGACAAAACTCAGAGCTTCTCACATGTCTGGAATGTCTCCTGGCACAGCATGCCATTTCCTACTGTACACACCGCTATGTAGAAAACTCAGCTACCTTATTTTTGGTTGTTGGTCATGGGGTTTGAACTTTGGGCTTGTGCGCAGTCCCTCAGCTCTTCAGTTGAAGGTGCACGCTCTACCACTGGAGCCACAGCGCCACTTGCGGTTTTCTGGTAGTTCACTGGAGAAAAAGTCTCACAGATTTTCCTGCCCGAGCTGGCTTTGAAACTGGATCCTCAGAGCTCAGCCTCCTGAGTAACGAGGATGAAAGTTGTGAGCCACTGGCAATGCCTGGCTTCAGCCACCTTCTCACACCCAGGGGAAACCCACCTTCAGGCCACAAACCACATGCAGCCCTTCCCTTCAGACTTTAACACCAGCATACAAAACCATTCCTCCATGGATGGGGAGAATATAATTGACACTACCCTCCCACCCCTATTCCCATTTGCCCACTCCCTGCTTAAGAAAGGACACGACCTCTGGAGTTCTTGGTAAGGCAAAGCCCACCATGCTGTAACTTCACCCTTGGGCAAAACTGGGGAGTTCTTAGAAATGTCTGTACCCTGAGGCCAGTACCTGGTCTCCCAACCACAGCAACCCCTCTCCTTAACCATCTCTTGTAGGCAAGGAGTGTCTTTCTTGGATTTTTTTTTTTTTTGGTTGAGGGGCTTAAACTCAGGGCTTGGGTAGTGTCCCTGATGATGATTTTTGCTCAAGGCCAGTGCTTGAACCATGGTGCCACTTCTGGTTGGAGATTGGAAATGAGACTCCCCTGGGACGTTCCTGCCTGTGTTGGGGAAACAAGATACTCGCGAGTAGCCAGGATGATAGGCATGAGCCATCAGAGCATGGTTTATGGTGTCTCATTCTTTAGAATTTCCAACTAGTCCTCCTCTAGACACTCCAACCTAGTCACTCCTCTAGATCCCTTAGGGACAGCAAAGGGAGGCTCAGAATCTGGGTAGGGCCATAGGCATTAAAGTGCCCCTTCCACATCACTACCCCTCTCTAACCTCCCAACCGCCTCCTCTGGAAGGCATGGCCATCTGGGGCAGATCAGACCCACTAGGATTTCTGGGGCCTGCCCTGTATCCCATTGCGCCACTCAAATGGTATCTGAGGATTTTCTGGGGCCAGCTGCTCCATGTCCTGGTGGAAGATGTTGGGAGGTTTGCTGATAACTGGGTCCAGTAGATGCCAGGGCAGGAGTGTCCAGCTTCCCTCTGTCAAAGAAGGTGACACATAAAATGGATGGATCTACTAAGAGCTACAGGGCATAGCCATCCACTTGTCACCAAGGACCCTTGGAGTGCTGTTTTATGTTGACAGTCCTGGGGCTTGACCTCGGGGCTTAGGTGTTGTATCCAAGCTTCTTTTGCTCCAGGCCAATGCTCTTCCACCTGAGCCATGGTGCCACTTCCAGCTTTTTCTGTGTATGTGGGATCTAGGAATTGAACCCAGGGTTTCCTGTGCACTAGGCAAGCCCACTACTGCTAAGACACAATCCCAACCCTGGATAGCTGTTCTTCTGTAACCACTTGGGCGTGTCTCAAGACAGTCCTGCACATCTGTACTGAGTTTCTCAGCAGCAGCTCTGGCTGGAAGTGAACATGCTCCTCTATGTTGTCCTTTATGTACAGCATCTTTGCTCTGTGTGCTTCCTGTCAGATACTCCTTGTTAAGCAAGACCCCTTTTCAAGTGCTGCTTCTAAGAATCCTGCTCCAATCACCCTGGCAGAGTGGCCTCTTCTTTGCTCTGCAGTCACAGTCTCCCTTCCTACTGGAGTGGGTTGAAAGCACATGAAGGGGAAGGCCTGGTTTCCACCACCCAATTTTTGAAGGCTCTGATACACTAACCAGGGACCAATGCTGTATCACACTTCATGAGAGGGCACTAGAGGCCCAGGCAGTCTGGGGGCAACAAGATGGGTCCATTACTTTGTGTGGGCTTGAACTGAGGATCTGGGAGCTGCGTCTCTGAGGTTTTGTACTCAAGGCTGGTGCTTTACCACTTAAGCCATAGCTCCACTTCTGACTTTTTGGTGGTTCCATGGAGAGAAGCGTCTCATCAGCTTTCCAGCTTATGGCTGGCTTCAATCTTTGATCCTCAGATGTCTGCCTCCCAAGTAGCCAGGATGTCAGCTGTGAGCCTGAGCCAGAGGTGATGGGCACCAGAGCCTTTCTTTTGAGCTTCTGTTTATCTCATGTCAATTAGCAAGCCCTAGTTAAAATACTTAGTTACAGGAAATCAAGTTCCTCTCCTAGGTCAGTTAATCCAAGGAGATGAAGTGTCTTTGGAAAAGGCTAGTCTGAGTTGGCCTGGGTGAGTATGGGTGTATGTGTGTGTGTGTGTGTGTGTGTGTGTGTGTGTGTGTGTGTGTGTGTGTGTGTGTGTGTGTGTGTGTGTGTGTATAAGTTTCAGGGATACCTACACTATTTCTCCGGTGCCTCATCCTCCCAGTGATGAGTACATCCAGGATCCCCACCCCAAGGAAGGCGGGTAGGGGAGGGTACATAAGGTCACATTGAGTGGAATGATATGAATTCTATCCTGCAACTGAAGCCTGGAAAGATAATGGAGAGGAGAAGTTTAGAAGAACATCAAGAGAAGCCCATGACCTTTGGATACAAGTACCAGAGAGAAGACTGAATCCATCCTTTTTGGTAGTAAGGTAACAGATGCCCACTATTCATTTATTTCATTATTTTTTTGTGAGTCCTAGGGCTTGGATTCAGGGAGTGAATGTCATTCCTGAGCTTCTTTTACTCAAGGCTAAGGCTCTAACACTTGAGCCACAGCACCAAATCTGGCTTTTGTGTGTGTGTGTGGGGGGGGGGTGGTTGTTGGTTTATGGGAGATAAGAATCTCACAGACTCTCCTGCCTGGACTGGCTTTGAGTCACGTCCATCAGACCTCAGCCTCCCCAATAGCCAGGATGATGTGCAGGAACCACTGGCACCTGACCACCACCATCCATTTATAATCCCCTAGGGCCAGTGCTGGACCACCTGCACTGCACCCCCTTGTTGTGAGTGGGCAGCAGACATGGGTGGGTTTGATACTTCAACAGCCTACATACCTTTGAGCATTGTTCCAGGTCAGTCTGATGGTGGCTTCCTCGTCATACACAGCAAAGACTTGGCTCTGTCACAAGAAGAAATGTCCCCCAGAAGGTGTCAGTGCTGGGGTCTTTCCTCTTCACACCGCCCCCACTCCCCAAAATGACATCCCAGCAAAGCGATGTAGACATAGAGTGAATTCATTTTCTTACATCCAGGGTCTGGCCAGAAAGGTAGCAGTGGGGAATCCAATCCAGACCAGCCTGAACATATATTGAGACTCTATCTCGGAAATACCCAAGACAGAAAGTCTTGGCTCACATGTTAGAAGACCTGGCTGGCAAGTCTAAAGCCTTGAATTCAAACCGTAATATACCAAAAAGAATCAGAGGCCCTGGTGCCAGAGGCTCATGCCAATAATCCTAGTACTCAGGAGGCTGAGATCTGAAGATCACAGGTCAACATTTAAAATAGGGTTGGCCTCGCCCATCAAACATCATGATAAGACCCAAAGTCTGAACCATGAGAGTGCACTCCATATTAACAGGGCTCTCATCCTTACTAAGTGCTGGCCATGCTCTCTGTCCCCCTGGGGAGCCACCTCTGCAGGCCTTACGCCCAGGTCCTCCCAAGCTCCTTCTGCCACCAACCATGCCCAATGGAGTATGCCACACCTGTTGCAGTGGAGTCTGCTT